>NC_056737.1:530365337-530665337 GCF_019279795.1 Protopterus annectens | reverse complement strand
ACTGATAAGAGAAAAAGAAATTCTTTACTTTCAGAAGTTTTCCAGGATATTGAACAGGAAAGTGATTGTGAGAGGACATCTTCTGCTTTCTCTCCTTAAGTAACCGATTCTGACTCTGAGGAGAGTGTTTCTTCTGATTGTCATTTGGAATGATTTTCTTTTTTTCCAGAACCATATCCAGAATGATTCTGTTGTTTCAGTGAGAACATAATGATATTCCCTTCTGTTTAAAGAAATGTTATGATTTATTTCAGTTGGAATTTCTGGAACCTACCCCAGTTCCTCCTGTCCTTCCACTATTCAAAGATGTTTTTATTGCAGCCTTAACTTGCCTGATGTTCAGCCTGCTGCCTACAAGAAAGCAGATAGATTGTGTAAAATTCCTGTCTTATATATTTTTTTCTAAACCCAAACCTGACCCAGAAATGATTTACTTGATAAATCATGTTGCTACTGCAAAACATCCAATATGGATAGGAAAACCAATGAAATATTTGGGGGGAAGTGCATTCTTCTGCCACACTTATGTTTAGAATTCTTAATTATCAAGCATGTATGTTAACATTTATAATTGTGTCCTTTGAGAACATGAGGAACACTATAGCTTCTTATCCCTATTTTGAGAAAAAATCTTTGTGTAATCTTAAAAAGTGAGTAAATACTCTTTGAAGTGTGTTTATGACTCACTGGATGCTTCTTCCTGAGCTGCTGCTGATACTGGAATTGTTATGCAAAGGTTTGCTTGGCTGCTTACACAAAATCTACCCGAGGATGTTAAAGCTGAAATACTGAATTTTCACTTGGATAGAAAGTTTGTTTTTATACTGTCTTTTGCTCTGGTTCTAAAAAAGTCTGATGAGTGAGGAAAGATGATCCATGGAGTTTCTCAGATTTTTCAGCCTTCTTCTCCAGTTTGTAAAGATAAATAAATAAATAACTAGCAGCCACACCAAACTGCTGGTAAGCAGACTTTTAAAAAAACACAATGGCAAGGGGGTTCCAAAACCTGGTAAGTAGACTTTTAAAAACAATGGGAAGAGGGATCCAAAAAGAAAGGAGGACCACTCCTAGAAACAAGGGCAGTCTAACTAACAACTCTGAATGATTATCTACAGAATGTCACTTCCCCTTCCCACTCTGGCAAGCATTTAAATATTTCTCAAATATCTGGCTCTCCATTTCTCTCTTTGGTAACAGATAGTCTCAGACAAATGGGCTCTGTGAATGATTCATCAGGGATACAAGTGGCAGTGGTAATCCCTCCATCCTTTTCATCGGATTCTTCCTCATGTCCTAGATCGAACTTCTTTTTACCCCATCCTGTTATTCAGCATCTGCTGACTCAGGGGTGATGTTACCCCTTTATGTTATGATACCTCTCATCCCCCCCTTTAAGCTTTTTAGTAACCCTAGATTTACAGGATGATTTTCATCACATTCCTATAGCACAAGATTCAAACATTTTTTAAGCATTTCTGTTTCTGGATCACACTTTCAATTCTCTGAATTATCCTTTGGGTTATCCACTGCTCCAAGGGTATTCTCAAAGCATCCAGCTCCAGTGATTGCAAGGTATTCTCATTTTATCTTATTTACATGATTTGCTTGTCTATGCAGAGTCTTTTTCAAAGTGTCAGAAATCCATCACCTGGGTAAAAGAGTTCTTTCTCAGACTAGGGTTTTCTTGAAAACATCCAAATGTCTTTCTTGAATTCTTCTCACATGACTATTTTCCTGGGGTATCTCCTAGGTTCCACAATTCATAAAGCTTATCTTCCACGGGAAGCAAAATATGCATCTATGTCTAGAACTATTCCTGAGTCTTTCCATTCAGACCAAGGCCTCAGCAAGGGAATTTCTCGGGCTACTAGGTTTCATGGCACCCATGAGTTTCATGATGCCTCTAGCCAGACTCCACATGAGAAAAATTCAGTGGTATCTAAAATCAGTATTATCTGAATTTAAGTCTCAATATTCCCTTCCAGTTCCAGCACGGTCTGTAACTACAGACACCTCAGACTTTGTTTGGGAAGCAGTGTCTATGGGAGTAAACATTCAGGGTCTATAGAACAAAACAGATGGACCAGAACATACATACACAAAGGTGAAGTTAGCAGTAATAAATGCTCTTAACTCTCTCAATCATCTGTGGTCCCTAGGACCATTATAAAGGGTTACAGACAGCACCACAGTAATGTGGTAAATAAACAAATGGGGTAGCCAGATCTTAACCTCTGTGCAGACTAGCCTTGGTAGCCTGGTGTATAGCGTTTCAGCCAGTCTTACTCTACAGGCATCTTACATCCCTGAGAGCAAAGTATGGTGGCAGACAAGATGAACAGGACTGGGACAGACCCTTGTGAATGGAAACAGAATTAGGGGGTCTTCCAGTTATTGATACAGCTATGAGGAACACCTCAGACTGTTGCCCCATTCACAAGAAACAGATGGCTAAAAATCTGCCCAGAGCTCCATGCAAGGTCATCTGGAAAACAGATGCATTTTCATTTCCCTGGACAAGATCCTTGTTCAAGATTGTTTAGAAGTATGCATACTTTTCCACCATTTACACTGATATTCATGGTCATTATGAAAATTCAGAATAACTCTCCAAGGATCACTATGGTAACTCCATTCTGGCCCAGGCAACAATGGTTCTCCCTTGTTTTGTAAATGGCCTGGGACAATTACCACAAGCTTTCTGACAGACTGGACCTACTCACACATTAGATGTTTTATGCACCCCATCTTGAAATGACTTCAGCTTACCGCATGGGTGATAAAGTTTTAATACCTTTTAGACACATATTTTTTGAGGATTTGCAGTGCGTATTAAAGGAGGCAAAGAAGCCTGCTTCTAGGAAATCATATATTTGCAAATGTAAAAGATTTTCTAGGGTTGCAAGACCATAACCAGGATCTTTTAAGGCTGGTATTTCTCTGGTTCTGCAATATTTATCTTTTGGCCATTTTTACTCTTATGTTCATATGTTGGTCATTTTAACGTGTCTGCTCATGGATCCTCTCCTTTCAATGTATTATCATGTTAAAATGTTTTTGAAAGGGGTGTTACATATCAGACATCTGAAAAAGCAGGTGGCTCCTCCTTGCAATCTCACTTCGTTTTGATCCCCGAGGTGAATTTCTTATCTCCCATCCAATCATCAAGATTTTTCTTGAAGAGTGCTAATGAGCAGCTTTGTTTGATATAGATAGGTAGTTTGTTCCAGAGAATGGGAAGTCTCTGGGACAGGAATCTATCCATCCAGCATGTTCTGTTTATTATGATGACAAGGTTTAGGTCCCTAGAGCATGTAGCTCGGAGGGATTGGGATTTCTTTAAGTGGAGCATGTCCAACAGCTCTGGGTTTGACATAGCTTTGTATGTTAGGCAGAGATCGCCTCTGAGTAGGCGACATGCAACAGAGTATTGTTTGAGGCCAGTAATCCTCTTTGTGAGGTATTTCTGTGGCTTTTCCAGTTGTTTTAGATGTCTTGTGAGGTACATACCAAAAGGGGCATTGTACTCTATAATGGTTCTAATGAGTGATGAGTAGAGGGGAACAATGACCTCTTTTTTCCTGGATGAGAAACCTTTTGTGATGAGGTGTGCCACATAGAAGGATTTCCTGACTACTGTGGCGATGTGACTATCAAAGGAGAGACTACTGTCCACCTGTGTCCCAAGGTCTCACTTTCAGTGTTAAGTAGACTACCGCCTATGTGGTAGTTCATAGGTACTGAGTTTTTGCCAAAAGGGATGACAATGTACTTTTTGGCATTGAGCTTGAGGCCATGGCCTTGACACCAGGCATCTGTCTCAGTGAGGCCCTTTTGTAGGATGCCCACATCGTTAGGCATTTTGATTATGGCTCCTAGTTTGCAGGCATCTGCGAACATTGTTAGCCAAAGACCTTCTGTATTAGCCTGTACTTCAGAGAAGTAGATACCAAACAGGAGAGGACCTAGGACTGAACCTTGTGGTACTCCAATTGTCACTGGTCTGAAGTTGGATTTAGAGTCTGCTACTTTCACAGTGTGGGTTCTGTCAGTGAGCCAGTTGGCAACCCATCTTGTGACATAGGGCTGTATACCTAGTTTAGTGAGTTTATCTATAATTCCAGAGTGGGGGATGGTGTTGAAAGCCTTGGCGAGATCTAGGTAGGCTGTGTGAACCACCTTACCCTCATCTACGGCTTTGGTGACCGCTTCAAAGAAGTCTATCAGGTTTAGGAGACATGATCTGCCTTTTACAACTGGGTAGGGTCCAGAGTTTGGATATTGCCAGTGTCATTGTTTATAAGTTCCATGATGATAGGTTCCATAGTCTTGCAGACCAGGCTCGTCAGGCTAATGGGGTGATAGTTCCCGGGGTCTATGGTGGCTCCCCCTTTGTGGAGTGGGATAACCGTTGCTGTGCACCATTCAGTGGGCACAAAGCCTGAGGTGAGGCTATGATTGAACATGGTACTTAGATGGGGTGCCAGTTCGTTCTGTAGTTCATGTAGAACACAGCCTGGGATGTTGTCAGGTCCCATGGATGCTGTGTTCTTCACTTTGAAAAGTGTGTTTTTTACCTGTGCATCCGTGATTACAGGAACTTTGCATTCTTTTGATATAGAGATGGGCCCTTTAGGGGGTGAGAGTGGGGTAAAGTTAAAGTTAGCACTGAACTTATCTGACAGGATGTTGGTAATATTACTTGGTTCTGCATATTTAGTGTCATTGTGCTGTAACTCAGAGCAGATCTGAGTGTTGCCATTGAGATTCTTGACATAGCTATAGAATGCGTTGTGGTTGTCATTAGAATCAGTGGTGATTTTGTTTTCGTAACTAGCTTTGGAGGATTTTATGAGGGATCTCAGCTTCTTACTGAGGTTGACCACGGAGTTCCTCCAGTCATGGGATTTTACGCTTTTTTGCAACAGTTTCTTTCTTCTGTTGTAGAGTTTGTTTATGGCAGGGGACCACCAGATTGGCTTCCTTTTTTTGCAGGATAGCATCTTGGTTCTGTTAGGGATTGCATGATCCATGCACTCATGTAAGTGCTTATAAAGTGCATTTGTATAGGATTCAGCAGTCATACCTCTATTGTCCATCAGCATGGGTGTCGTGAAGTTTGTCACTTCTGTCTTAAGAAGCGTGAAGTTGGCTTTGGAGAAATTTTTTACGGTGGTTTCCCTAATGTGGGGTGGGATGTGGATGCCTAGGGTGATTAGCTTGTGGTCGGATCTGACCAACGAGGAATTGACCTCTGGTGTGCAACACCAGTTGCCCATGTTGGTAATGACCATGTCTAGGATATTGCTGCCCCTGGTGGGGGTGCGGATAAGTTGATCCAAGGCATTGGAATTTATAAATTCCAGAAAACATTGAGCACAAGAGTTGGTACATGAGTAGTTTTTCCAGTTAATTGTGGGGTAGTTGAAATCACCCATATTAGGGTGTTAGGTTGTACCCTAATATTTTCCAGTGTATCAAGAAATGAGGAGTGGGAATCCTGGGGCATGGTGGGGGATCTGTAGCAAGCTACAATTTGGATTGCGGCCTTGCCCATAGTTAGTTGCACTTGGATAATCTCGGATGCATTATGCTGAGCAACTAGCCTGGAGGTGTGGATATCCTTAATGAATATGGACATGCCTCCGCCTTTAGTGTTTTGGTCCAGGTTAGGTGAACAAAAGGTGTGGTATGAATTATAGCCTGGTAATGCAGGGGTGCTCTCTAGAGCCTTGAACCAGGTCTCTGTCACTGCACAGATGTCGATGTTCTCCATTTTAAGGAGTGCCTCGAGTGAGTGCATTTTGAGGTTTAGACTTCTAGCATTAAGTAGCTTGCCCTCAGATTTTGCTTGCTTGTACCCGTTAAGGTGGTGAATTTGTCATTTGAATCTTGCCTTAAAAAGGCACTATAGGGGTGGCAAGAGCCTTAGCCAGTATCCGGAATCCCAAGGGCGACAGGTGCAGGCCATCTCTGACAAAGCATTGTGGTTTGTCGATTATGTCATCCCAGGCAGACAGATACTGGATCCCCTTAGAATGACACCAGAAGCTTAGCCAATTGTTGAAGTCAGTCATTTTGTCCTTGTACTGTGGTATCATTTTGGGTGATGGCAGGATGCTACTCAGGGCTAGGGCCATACCTGCCTGTGCTACAAGATCGGACAGCTCCTCCATGTCTCTTTTCTTGTAGTCCAGGGAGGTACATCTCAGGTCATTCACACCAACATGGACAATGACAGTGTGTGTGTGTGTGTGTGTGTGTGTGTGTGTGTGTGTGTGTGTGTGTGTGTGTGTGTGTGTGTGTGTGTGTGTGTGTGTATACTTGTTTATGTGGGATAGTAACTGGTGATAAATGCCATTACCTACACTAGCAGCAGTTTACTACAGTTCAGCAATGATCTGCACATTGTGCTAGTAACTGCAATTCAGAAATATGCAAATTAACCGATATGAGCTCTTTCCTCATTATGGTCAACATATCTCTGAATCGCAAAATATTGCATTGTAGAAGCAGAGCCTTTTAAGCCCTTTAATGAACTCCTGAGAATGTTGATTGTAATGAAGAAAAAAAAAACAACAAAACTTTATTTTTTTTTTTGGATTGTGGAAAGAATAAAGAGATGGAAAAGTTACAAATGACTACAGGCGGGAAGTATTTAAATGTATAACTGTGAATATGATAGTATATGTGAAGTATGACAAAAAAAGAAATTTGATATTGATACATGGGATGAAGTATTGCTTATGGCCATATGGGTGTTATGGAAAAGAAGATATGAGGTCTTGTATAACATAAAAGGAAGAGGATGAGATATAAGCTGAATAGGATGGTTGTAGAAGAAATGATGGGGGAATAGAAAGTAAATGTAAAAGAAAAAGATATGAAAGAAATAAAATGTTGTTAATTTCTTTTGTGTTGACAACTTCTAAAATAATTTTGAGAGTGTAAATAATTGTTTTTATTTTGTTTGTTATGGTGTAAAAAAATAAAACGAATGAACATGTTAATATAGCTATGGGGTCTTTTTGCATCCACTTGAGATATGATTAACCCAAGTTTTTGGAACCAAATGCAAGTGTGCTAACTATTGAGCAGGTGACACTGACGACAGAAGCAGAAATGTGTTGTTATACATTCTGATCACTTTGTTCATTGATTCAAAATATAGTTATTGCTTCACAAATGTAGGTGTTTGGGCCCAAGTCGTAGTCTTTCTTATCTTTAAAAAAGACACTTGTCATTTAATTTGAAGACATCAACTGTTTTCTTAGAGGGAATATCTTGCCAAAGCGTATTTTCAAATGTGCTCCTGATAGAGACTGCCCCTAAACATCTTTGCATCCAGTAATTATTTTTGTCTGGTAAAATCATGATTCTGCTCTTGTGAACAGTAGGATATTTAATAAAATTATAAAGTGAAGCTGAATTAAAGCCTTCAATTTTATATGATGGAAAAATAGTTATGCCAGCTAAAAAAAAACTTTCTAAAGCTCAAAAAACAAAGAGAAACCAGAAGAAAAAAAATACAGAGTCAGGCGGTTCCAAAGACAAATAAAAACGAAGGAAGTGTTGTACATAATAAGACAGAGCCCTAAACAGTCAAGGAAATACAAGTCATGCTTCTATTCTGCTGATAATGTACCTTTGAGGGCTTTAACATCGGAGATATAAGACTAACAGTATGATGTCAAAAAAGTATTTTCAGTTGTGTTAGCTGAAATTAAAGCTCCTGGCTCTAGCAAATATGCTTTTGAGTGACCCACAGACCATAATACTACTTGAAGAAACTGACTTTGACATGGGGAAGATTTTAGCAGACCTTTAAGGGATCAATCTTCTCAAAAGAAAATGTATTACCAGATGATGGCAGAAAAGGAGACTAAGTGGGCATGTCCTCCACGTTTTACACATTTACAGGACTTAGTTACTGCAGGATTTCAGAATTCAAACTCACAAAAGAGCAGAGAAACTGTATATAGCTCCACATTATAGGATGGGTTTACTTAGTGACGTAAAGCATGACCTTCAGCTATTTGTTATTTCATACATTATGAGGAAATGACTGCTTGTGGCTACCATTATACCTTACACAGAATACATGTTTGAAAATTTTTTCAAAATCTGTCAAAGTTTAAAACTGCACAAGCCCTGATTCTGTGACATAGAAGATTAAAGTTCTGATTTTGACCCAAACAACCTGAGATCCGTTAGCTGTTCAGGCACTGAAGTAGCAAGGCATGAGATTGTGAAAGAGAGTTGGTTACACTGGCTCCCCATTCTGGGAGAAGGGAGATGGTGGTCCCAGTCTGCTAAAGCTCAAGTAGAGGCTTTCATGGGTATAGGCTGGAGAGATGTAGGACTTGGTGATTCCTAAGCTGGTGATAGTAGCCGTCATGAGATGTGTATGCGGAAGAACAGACACACCATGGAGAGAAATTAGGATGCCCTTACAATGATGCAAGTGCTCATGCTAACCTCCAGGGCTGTTATAACAGTGCAAGGCAAAACCATATTGGTGGCATGCATGACTAGTACACGCAACCCCCGTGGTATTATATGCATCCTGCCACATGCTTCAAAATGTAATCTCTGGTACTGCGGTCTTTTTAAGTGAAAAAAGTCATTTTCTAACCGTGTAGTAGCATTACATACTGTCTGCATATCCTCAGTATTTAATATATGCACTTGAGCATGCCCCCTCCTCAAGCAATACATGTGGTCCCGTATTCTCTCCCTTAACCTTCTATTTGTTTTTCTGATACAGAATGATGCACAACTGCAACAACAGGCAAAGTATGCATTCTTCTGTGTGGGTTTTTGATTCTTATTTTGTGTTTTTTGCTGTCTCCACCTGAAGCATGGCAGAGGAACAGATAAGATTGAGCACTGGAGGTAACCACCAGATGATTTATGAAACAAGAACTTCTCTAACTGAGTTGCTAAGGGTAATGGACAATTCCCTTCTGGATAATATAACAGTAAGTACTGCTCAAGAGCATACATTAAATACTGAGGATATGCAGAAAAAGACTGCAGTACCAGAGATTACATTTTGAAGCATGTGGTAGGATGCATATAATACCACGGGGGTTGCATGTACTAGTCATGCCGACCTATGGTGACTCTCATCCTGACCTGCTGGTCAGATGGCAGCAGGTAAACCTTGAGACAAGCCATACTTACATGAGGCTGCTTATAGACCATTTTACAGCTATAGAAGAGCAAATGGGTGTAGAAATATAGCAGCAATATGACACTATTCAACAGATTTTAGGCTCAGAGGGAGTGGAGATTCATACCAGGAATGTTATGGAGCATGTTAGCCTCTATGAACGTAAACTAATACAACAGAAGAGAGCAAACATATAGCATGATTGCCAGGACTTTGAGAAGGGTCAAGTCATTGCATGGCCTAAATCTAGACTTGCTTAGCCCAATAATGCTTCAAATACTGACAATCTTGTAAGGAAAGGACAGAGAGTTGCGCAGGTTACCTCGGTGGAAAATATTAATGTTCAGCTGAATACTGTGAATGATGAAGTAAACCCACAACTCATGACCAACAAGGAGCCCATTTTAATCTCACCAGCAAATGAGGGACCATCGTTTTACAATACACCAATTGGGGAGAGCGTTAGAGAAACGGAACGCCCATTGAGTGAAAACTTCAACGTTGAATAAACCTTCTTTTTCACTGCCCTTACCAATCAGAATGAAAAGGAAGCAGTCCTTAGATGGCCCAGATCCTTGGAAGAGCAGGAGAAGGAACGAGATGCAAGACGTCAACACAATATAGAGAATGTGGAACCAGGTGAAACGGACTTAATATGGAATATTTCCAAGAGGCATTTAACTGACTATGAATGCTCTGTACTGAACAGAGGACTTTCTTTTATTCCTGCCCAATCGGCTGATATAGCAGCCGCCCTTATTGACTGTAAGTTATTTTTACGTAATGTACAGCTTAAAATTATGTTTGGGACAAATGATACTGTTGACAGTAATTTAATTTTTAGAGAACCTAGCTTGTTTTCACCTCAGAGTCACCCTTTGTTAGATATTTTTTACAAACTTTGTGAAAAAGAATTATATGCATGTTTTACATGTGAGACTAGAACAAGGGGCTTTGAAAATTTAAACAAGGAAGAGAAGTTAGCATTGAAAGCACTTGAAAATTATATGTCACTTGTAATACGACCAGCAGATAAAGGGGGCCTAATAGTGATCATGGACAGGCCATATTATTTCCAATGCATGAATGAAATATTGCAAGATAAAAAGACTTATACGATTATAGATTTCAGTGTGATAAATGAAATCAGGGACAACATGTTAATGGAAAGTGTTAATAATGCTACTCAAGTCAGAAGTGACAAACTTCATGACACCCATGCAGACGGGAGCTGAAAGTTCAACTGCTGAATCCTACACTAAGGCACTGTATGAGCACATCCACTCATGCATAAATTGTGCCATCCCAAATAAAACCAAGATGCTCTCATCCAAAAAAAGAAGCCAATCTGGTGGTCCCCTGCCATAAACAAACTTTACAACAAAAGGAAGAAACTGTTGCAGAAAAGAGGAAAATCCCAGGATGCAAAAAACTTCCTTACCAGCCTCAGTAAGAAACTGAGATCCCTCATAAAATCCTCCAAAGCTAGTTACGAAAATAAAATTGCCAAATATTCCAAAGAAAACAACAAGGCATTCTATAACTATGTCAAGAATCTAAATGGCAATGCTCAGATCTGCTCTGAGCTAAAACAGAATGGCATTAAATATACTGATCCCAAGGATACTGCCAATATCCTGGCAGATCGATTCAGTGCCAACTTCACCCCCCTCTCACCCCCTAAATGGCCCATCTCAATACCAGAAGATTGTCAAATTTCGGTAATAACGGCCACACAGGTAAAAAACGCACTCTCCAAAGCTAAGAATACAGCATCCATGGGACCAGATGACATCCCGGGCTGTGTACTACATGAACTACAATATGAACTGGCACCTCACCTAAGTGTCATGTTTAATCATAGCCTCACCTCAGGTTTCGTGCCCACTGAGTGGCGCACAGCTACAGTTATCCCACTCCACAAGGGGGGATCCACCTTGGATCCTGGAAACTACAGTCCCATCATCTGCAAGCCTTATCTGCAAGGCCATGGAGTGTATTATCATGGAACTTATAAACAAAGACATTGGCAACCTTCAAACACTGGACCCCCACCCAGTTTGGGTTTGTGAAGGGCCGATCTTATCTCCTGAACTTGATTGACTTCTTCGAATCAGTCTCCAGAGCCATGGACAAGGGAAAGGTGGTCCACACAGCCTATCTAGACCTTGCCAAGGCCTTTGACACCATCCCCCATTCTGGAATCATAGATAAACTTACTAAGCTGGGCATTAATCCCTACGTCACCCAATGGGTGGCTAACTGGCTTACTGATAGAACCCACACTGTAAAAGTAGCGGACTCCAAATCCAGCTCCAGACAAGTGACAAGTGGAGTACCTCAGGGTTCAGTCCTGGGACCGCTCTTGTTTGGCATCTACTTCTCTGAAGTACAGGCCAACACTAAGGGACTCTGGATAACAAAGTTTGCAGATGACTGCAAACTGGGAGCCATTATTGAATCCCAAAATGATGTGGATACTCTACAAAAGGGCCTTACAGAAACAGATGCTTGGTGCCAGAGCCATGGGCTCAAGCTCAATGCCAAGAAATGTATAGTTATCCCCTTTGGGAAAAAACATGTATCTGTGAATTACCATATAGGTGGCAGTACACTAAACACCGAAAGTTTGATAAGAGACTTAGGGACACAGGTGGACAGTGGTCTCACCTTCGATAACCACATCGCCACAACAGTCAGGAAATCCTTCTATGTGGCACACCTCATCACTAAGGGCTTTTCATCCAGAAAAAAGGAGGTCATTGTCCCACTGTACTCATCCCTCATTAGACCCATTATAGAATACAATGCCCCGTTGGGTATGTACCTCTCAAGACATCTGCAACAACTGGAAAGGGCACAGAAATACCTCACTAAAAGAATCACAGGCCTAAAGCAGATGCCCTACGCTGACCGCCTTAAAAAACTCCAGCTATACTCTGTTGCATATCGTCTACTCAGAGGTGATCTTTGCTTAACATACAAGGCCATGTCAAACCCAGAGCTGTTGGACATGCTACACTTAAAGAAATCCCAATGCCTCAGAGCCACACACTCCAGGGATCTAAACCTTGTCATCACTTTAAACAAAACATGCTGGAGGGATAGGTTCCTGACCCAGAGACTCCCCAGATTGCCCATACATGTCAAGCAGAGTGCCTCTTTGGTCCTCTTCAAAAGGAACCTTGACGATTGGATGGGAGAAAGGAAATTCACCCCGGGGATCACGTCAGTCGCCCTGCTAGACAGGGGTCCAGGAAAGTAAATAGTGTGGGAAGAAATAGCCAGGGAATTGTTATGGCTAGGCTTGTATAGGCCCTACGGCTGATAGCCTA
Source organism: Protopterus annectens (assembly GCF_019279795.1). Taxonomy (NCBI): domain Eukaryota; kingdom Metazoa; phylum Chordata; order Ceratodontiformes; family Protopteridae; genus Protopterus; species Protopterus annectens. The sequence continues at coordinate 530,652,827 of NC_056737.1, read as the reverse complement.
GTACCAACCTATGAACCAACCTATGAAACTATAACTAAAGATTTGTTCAGATATTTTATGGTAGATCAACCACTTATTCCATCTCTACAAGGATTACCAAAAATCCATAAAGATCCCTATGCCCCACCATTTAGACCTATAGTAGCTGGTGAGGGATGATTAACAGAGCCACTATCCATCTATGTGGACAAGCAATTAAAACCTGTGCTACAGGCTCATGAGTATATTTTATAGGATAGTAAACAATTCTTACAGGAATTATATGACTTCACCAAAGGTGATGTGAATGGGATGACAGGTAATTTGTTTACATCAGTATATATAGTTAGGGGGTGGGGGGCACAGTCCCTCACATTGGGGGTGTGGGCGGCAAATCCCCCCACATAGTTTAGGTAAATACTGTTTTCTGCAAAGAGTTATTCATTGCAGTTATAAATATCCATGTGTATGCTTTAAAATGTATAAAGTATGTGGGTGGCTGTGTCCCCCACACCCCCCAACTATATATACTAACTACAGGATCGCACTACAGTGGGAAAAAGGGCATATTCATTTTACTTTAATGTGTCAGTGTTATGAGTTTCAGTCAAACGAGTTTTCAGTCTTTTGAATTTTCAGTGGTTTGGTCTCAGTCAAATGAATTTCAGTCAAATGAAATTTAGGTCATATGAAGTAGACCCATATATGGGTGTATGTATATATATATATATATATATATATATATATATATATATATATATATATATATGCATATATATATAGGTTATAAAGTCACACATACAAACTATTAAGAAAAAAATCCAAGAAAAAACATTTAACTTAGAGTCTTCACTGTGAAATATTTTAAATATCTTATAGTGGAGGCCCATTGGATATATGAAAATGATTCCTTAAGTACATACCAATGTTTCCTCTACAGGGTTTCTGAATGCCCATGACTTTTTACACTACTTTTTAAGTCTCTCTTGAGTTACCTGCATTTAGGAAGGATATGACTTACTGTTAAAGTCACATATAGAGAGTACTAGGAGCTTGAATGTGTGAATCAAGATTTTGAAGAAGTTAAGTAATGCATCCAGAGAGGAGGTATTGGCATGCATCACTTCTCTGAACATAAGGTTTTAGTATTGTATGGAATTTAGGGTAATAATATGTTTCCTTGGTTTCACTTTATAATCTCAAAATACTAAAATATCGAATTTTAGTATTTTGAGACTATAAAGTCGAAGTGCAGTTACGCAAAGTTGGATAATATCGAACGCGGAAATGTCGAATCCGCCATTGTGTTGTTGTGTTTGTGACGTGCGGTACGGTTTGTGGATTTAGCTGATGATTCAGGTAAGTGGTGTTTTTGTAAGGGTATTGGATAGGGATTCTAGTGTGTGTAGTGGTAAGTTTTATGTGTTTGTGCATTTAGTGTAACCTCGGAGTTAGTATATATAAGTAGTGGGGGTGTGGGGGGGCGCAACATAGGTAGGGTAGGTGTGTTTCTTTGTTATGTTGTGTTTGTGTGTGTTGATTTGTTTACTGTAGTGTCATTATTTAGGTGTATGTTTGCTTGTTTGTGTAGTGGTGTGTGTATGTGAATGATCGCGATTTTGAATTTCGTGGTTGTGGGTGTTGGTTTTTTGGGCTTTCAGCTTTATAGTCTCAAGATACTAAAATTTGGTATTTTAGTATTTCAAGATTATAAAGGGAATCTGTTTCCTTGAGGTCAGTGGAGATAGACTCATATAATTTATGGTCTGTAGTAGATAAGCAGTGATCTGTGCATTGAAGTTTTGTGCTGTGGGCTTGTGGGGTAGATCTTGAGAACTACTGAGTTTGAAGGTTGTAGGTTGAAGATTCCCCCTTATAAATTTAGATGCCAGAGGGGAGATTGTGTTGTTGAGTAATAGTTTGAAAATTTGAGAGCATAAGATATGGCCAGATCTTTGACTGGGAACCATGTTACTTTCTGTAGTGTCTTGCAGTGGTGTTCATGTTTTGGTGACACAGTAATGAATTTGCAGATTCTGTTGGTGATTGTCTAAATGAGATTGGAGTTTTTTTTTTACTCTGATAACATCTTTTTTTAATGTAAAGACAAAAGTTTTTTGTCATGTTCTTCTTGAGGTGTTTGCAGTTATGGGGAGTCCATATTATAAATGCTTTCAAGACATATTAATTTAGGAGAAGTCCATATTGCAATTGCAATAGTAGATTGCCTTAGCCTGTTACTTTTACTGATGCTTTGGAAAGGAAATGATAAATGTTATAAGTCCAAAATAGTAGTGGGTTAATGTCTAGATGCAGAGTGAAGTTAATAGATGCCTCTAGGCAAATTCTGAGATATCTAAATGATGTACTGTCTTCTATAGCACTGTCTTTGTGATCAGGCCGTGTTAATGTTATGGGTCTAGATTATGAAATCGAAAACCCGTTTCAGCGAATCGGAATTGAGCGACACTTATAGCGTGAACTACGGTAACGGCGAACGTTCATAACAGCGAAACACGAAATGTCGAATTGTCATGGTTGGCCCGTCTGTGGTATAGCTCCTTAAGGTAAGTGTGCGATAGTTACAGACCTTAGGGTTGGGGTGCGGGTTAAGGTAAGTGCATAGATAGTAATGTATGTAAGGTTTAGTGTAGGGTTAGAAGTAGGGTTTGGTTAGTGTATGTATGTGTTTTATTTATTATGTTTGGGTATGTAGTATGTAGCGCATGTTGGTGTTGGGCGATTATTACGATTTGAGATTTGAAATTTCATGGTTTAGGGGGTTCGATGTATTTGCGGTTCGGGCTATGTGTGTCGGTGTTGTGGTGTTCGCTGAAACGGGTTTTCAGTTTCGTAATATAGACCCTAATGTTATGAGACATGTGTAGCTTTTGCTTGGTTCCAGAAAAACATTGTTTTTATTTTGAATTATTTTGAATGAATTACAGCAAAGTTTTTTTTATTGCTAACCTACTTCACAAGGGCAAGGAAATCTGACTGCAGTTCCTTTTGCAGAATTTTTAATGATTTTTTGGAGCAGAAAAAGACCATGTCACCAGTCTACAATCATTGAGGGAGATGAGGCAGATCACAGGGTTGTTGATTTAAGTATATGGAGAAAAGGAGGGGAGTGAGTATAGGTTCTTGAGAAACTCCTTTTTTGATAGTGGCAGAGGGTAATAAAGACAATTAGACTTCACACGGAAGTGATAATTAGAAAGGTGGAATCAAGATTTGTTCCACAAGATCACATGCTTTTGTTAAGTCTATAACACTGGTGTGTTCCGTTTTGTCAAATCCTAATTTAATTTAGTTTCTTAGAATTTCATATGGTTTGAATGAATGAATATTGTAATTCCTGATGCATGATGTAATTTTGGTGAAGATTATTTCCTCTAATGTTTTACTAACGACATGAGGAATGGATATTGTTTGATACTGGGAGACTTTGACAAGGTCAGATTGTTTTTGTTTTTGTTTTTGTTTTGGGAGGAGATACTGTGGCAGTTTTCCATGTTTAGTATGATGTTTTGTGTTAGACAGAGATTGTATATGTGTAGAAGTGCTATGATGAATTCTGTGCAGTGATACATGAACCAGCGATGGGGACAAGCATGATTTTTGGAACTGTAAACCATCTTTCAGAACATAGCCCCCTCCCTTACAAGTGTAGCCTACATACATCTAAAAAATGTCATTTTCCAAAATATTTAAACTGAAGAAATGGTACATATAATTTCTGACATTCTAGAACATTATATTGCACAGTGTAAATAAATTATTTTTAAAAACGTGTGGACTGTGGTATACACAGTGAATGTACACAGAGAAAATGCATGCTAACACAAATCCTGTTATTCTACGAAATATCTAAGTTAAAAAGAGCAATATTTAAAATCTATACCTATTTTTAGGCCATTGTATTCCCATTATTTTAGGCTTTGTCCAGATTTCTTGCACTAAGAGGTTGAGAGGTATGCATACCTCTCAACTGTCCAAATTTTTGCAGAATATCCAGATTTTCGCCTCATATTTTTTTGCCTTTTCCTCATAAAATGTCTGGTTTTCTGGCAAATCACTGAGGATAGGAATAACTAAATAATATCATGTATTTCAGTTTCAGACTTTATTTCCTTCAGAAAATGCATGTTAAGACAAATGCTGTTATTCTAGCAACTTTCTAAGTCTATAAGAACAATATTTATAATCTGTCCCTATTTTGGGGCCTTTGCCCCCCCCCATTATTTTGGCTTTGTTTAGATTTCTTACGTTAAGAGGTTGAGAGGTAGTATGGTATGTAATGCCCTAGATGGGCAGTGGGCATTTTAGTCTGTTAACTTGATCAGGCTTGACCCTGTAACTGGTTACAGGAGGCAGAGCCTAAATCCTCTATGCCATCTACCAGACTGCTGAAGGAATTGTGAGCTTCATTGGAGACAAGAGTCTGAATCCTCTACACCAACTACTAGAGTGCTGAAGGAATTGTGAGTCTGAGTTTCAGTACCTTTTCAGGGAATTATGAGTTTCAGTGCATTTTCATGGAATTGTGAGTTTCAAGCGAAGAGGGGTTTACCGTGGCTTATACTGTCTGTTTTCAACGTGCAACTAATGAGTTTGTTTAGCAACCTTTTGAATGTTGATTATTTGGTGCATTTTAAGCAGGGATAGAGGTTCTGCACTTCTGAGCGTGTCCTATTAACTTGTTGTTGGTTTATCAGTCATTCCCTATTGCATATTGCCAGCTTACCAATTTTTTTTAATGTAACATAGACAAGTAATTCTTCAAGTGCTACTGAATTTGTAGATGAAACACTGAAATGTAAAGTTGTTTGCCAGTAGCAACCTCTTCATTAGTTACAGATCTCTAACATGGAATTACTATCTTGATGACTTTTACTTCATCAGAGATTTTGTTTATTGACTGATACTGGTGGATTGTAATGACAGAAGTTTGAGTGGCCTTTTATGGTTAAAATATTCAGAAATGGGCAGTTTTGTCATTACTGGGTCATACACTTTTTCATTGCTTACTGGAAAAATGTCCAAAACTACAAATTTAAAACTCACTCTAACAAGTGGTGCTGTATCGCACAATGAATTAATTTACACAATCAGAAAGGTGAATCAAAGAACACATACATGCATGTATGGCTCTAAAACTGTGTGCAAGGAGCCTATGGTTTGAAAACAGCCCAAAGGTAAACTTAATTCTCCACTGGCCAGATGCATTTTATTTGAATGTGTGTTTTAATGCTGTTTCAATGAATGTGAGTTTCAAAGGCAGAAAAGTTTACTGCTCATGCTAAGTCTGTTTTCATTCTGATACTGTATTGTTTGTTTAGCAAATGGCTATCAGTGTTTGTGCTATTTTATTTCAGTATCTGTAATCATTGTAGAAGTAAATAAGAAAACAGTATGCACGCTAATAGATTTGAACAGTGTTTATGGTAATGGGAGAAATAGCCAAGTAATGGAACACTGGAATGGCTGGGGAGGGGCTGCTGTGGGGGGGTAGGGGGTTGCTGCAGAAGGGGCTGCTCTGGGGAGCCCCAATCTATTACCCTGCCTAGTGCCCCATTTGACCATAATCCAGCTCTGCCCTCTAGAGCGAGTCCTGAAATGCAGAGATAGAGTGGATGAAAGACCGGCCTTGCATATACAAGAACAATATGCCATTTCTTGGAATATTCCCTTTTTCTCCAAGGTATGATGATGTCAGAGTTGGTATATATACGTTTGGTGGGTGTGGGAGACCCCCCCACAGGAGGATGTGCAGGGGGGCAGATTTACTTTTCTCTAGGTCTTTTCAGTCTTTTTTTTTTCAGCTTTTTGACACTTGGCATTTTGAGTGCCAGCATTTAAATAGGGTTCCCAAATTCTGAGATACTTAAAATCATGTACACTCTTTATAGCATTGTTATTGTGATCAGGTAGTATTAATTGTAAGGGTAGATGTGCATAAATTTTGCTTGGTTCCAAAATGTATTATTATTATTTTTTTAATGAATTAAAGCAACTGTTTTTTTAATGCTGATGTACTTGATAAGGGCAAGGAAATCTGATTGTACTTCTTTTTGCAGGATTGTTAATGGTTTGTTGGAGCAGAATAAGACCATGTCATCAGTGTAGATAAGTTGGAGGAGATGAAGCAGATCATAGGATTGTTTATTTATATATATGGTGAAAAGGATGGGAGCTAGTGTGGTGTCTTGTAGAACTCCTTCTATGGTAGTGGGAGAGGGTGAGAAAGAGGACTGAACTTCACACAAAGTGATAATTAGAACGGTAGTTGTTCAAGGCAGGAATCGAGACTGATGCCTATGTCAATCAGGTGGTGTAGGAGAAAGTTGCAGTCCACAAGATCAAATACTTTAGTAAGGTCTATAAGTATAGCACTGGTTAAGTTCATTTTTTCCATTCCTAAGAGAATTTGGTTTGTTAGGGTTCGATGTAGTTTGAATGAGAAAAGGTTGTAATTTCTGATATATGATGTAATTTGGGTATAGATTTGTTTCTGTAGTATTTTACCGAGGGTGTGAAGGATGGATATTGTGTGATAGTGGGGGACTTTGACAGGGTTGGATTGATTTTTTTTTTCACGGGGCAGGGGTTACTGTAGCAGTTTTCCATATGTTTAGCATGGTGTTTTCTCTTAGACAGATGTTGTATATGTGTAGAGGTGGTGCTTTCTAAGAAAGGCTCCATGTCATTTCTTTTAATATTTGTGAAGTAGAATATGATGATATATGGTGAGGCTGAGGAGTATAGCTTATGTGTGTAGAGGTGGGTCCAGCAATGGGAAGATTGGAAAATTCTGAAGAAAAATCAGTTGAAGAGAAGGTACTTGAAGTGTTGTGAATGGATGATAGATTGTTTTTTTGGTTGATATTTTTTCAGAACCACTTAGAGGTTTTAATTAGTGAATTTTGTTTTGATTTCACGAGTTGGGTCCATATGACAGCTCTTGAAAGGTTTCTCAGTTGGATAAGGCATGTTCTTGTGTCTGTGATTAGGTTTGCTTTCCAAATATGCAGACCTCATCTCTGAGCCATAGTAGTGATTTTTGTTCATTTGTGAACTAGTCTTTCTTTTGAGGCTTATATAATCTAGTTAGTAGTGGAAAGCATTGGTCTTGTAGATTTTTGAAGGTTTTAATGACAGTTTCTGCTGCATGTTTGCCTTAATTACTATTTAGCATATTGGACCAGTCCATGTTTGTGAAGGTTGATTTTGAAATTTTAGATGTTGAAATCAGATTTTGACCCAAAGGAGATTAGATGAGGAAGTTTCTTATTATTTTATTTTATTTATTTATTTATTTTTTGACAGGGAAGTGTAGGACAAAACTTGTTGGGTAGTGGTCAATGAGAGATGGAGGATGAGTTTTGGCTTCATTTTTATGTGTGCTGATTTTGTGGAAAAGATGTTTAATAAAAATTATTTTCCTTATAGATTAACTGTCTATCACCAGATACATGATACAGCAGTAGGTTTCCATTTCTACTTTCATTTGCTAGATTATTCATGTTTTATTTGGAATATGAGTGTATATTTAAAGTTTAATAAACATATTTTGTTATGTAAACATTATATTGATAGTATAATTGTTTTACTGAGGTGTAAGATGCAATGCAGGTCATTTTAAGAGTGATAATGTTATAGACGATATCCTAGTTTTGTGTATGTGTGTGTTTGTGTGTAGAGAGATCAATATTTTTCTATATGTATATACACCTCTCTCTTTTGTTATATATATATATATATATATATATATATATATATATATATACACATACATACATACACATTTGTATTTATATATATGTGTGTAATCAGTATGAGTGAATGTTTTTTTCGTCAGTTTTTCTCCCTGCTGGCAGCTTTTTGTGTGAGATTGAGGTACGGCAGGATCGGCCAATTTTCCTTTTCCCTGCTGTATTCTGATTTCATAGTTGATATAAATAGTTAGCAGGGGGCTTTAGGGGTGCAGAGCTGCTTGCCTCCCTGCAAATAACACTCTTTTTTGCCTGTTGTATTCAATGTTTTTTAGATCAATATTTTTTTAATGCTGTTTTCAGCATTCACTATTAGCTGATGCTCACGCACATAATAAATATATACACTAAAGGAAACTCAACTGATTCTGTTTCAGCAAATCAAGTCTGTGAAGAAGTTTGTGATAATTGCACTTGCCAATTCCATTAAAACAAAGAACTAACTTTGCCTGGGCCAAAAGGGGATTACCACAATGATCTTTGGTAATTCTTTCTGAATCTTTAGAAGTACCTTGGGAATCATTGGAAAGAGTGGAAATGCATACAGGGATATTCCTGACCACTGGAATAATAGAACATCTGATGTGTTGTTGTCCTATCTTGCCTTCATTCTTCACTGGTTGGGTTCAGAACTGATCCTCGGTTCTGACTCGGCCATATACAAAAGTTCGAGGTCTTCCACTAGCTTGTGGTCGAATCCCCTATACCATCATGCTCTAGTAGGTGTCCTCAGATCTCGTTTGCCGCTAAACAGATTGGGTGCTTCCATACTGGCACTGGCTAAGTGGGAAAACTTTTACTCATTATCAAAAAATTTCTTTTTCTTTCTTATTGTAAATTTAGCAATTAGTGTTTATTACCATTCTAGTTAGTTAGAAAATCTGTTGTGTTTTTTGCTTCAGGCCATCGTTTTGTGTCTACTGCCTGGGAACAGTGCATCTACAGGAGTCATGTTCAATCTGCCATTCTTTCAGCTCAAGTGTACTGCTTGAAAGAAAAAAAATAAGTTGATAGTAAGAGCTTTACTGAAGTCCCCCTTCACAGAAGCACTGGAAGAAGGTCCGGGTACTTCAAAATCAGCAAAATCTCCATTTGCAAAATCTGGCAAATCTGGAAAAAGATCATTTCTCTCTTCAGAGAAATCGGAGCCAGCAAAAAAATTAAGTAAAGTGGTATCCCCTGTTCTGAAGACTACTGGGCCTGCAAAATCTCCTTCATCTGCACCAGCTGTGTTGGTGCCGATGGAGTTTGAACTACGGAGCCGGTCCCCAGAATTGGAGCCAGTTACTCATGTTCTAAGGTCCCCTATACTGCAAGCAACTAGATCTCGTACTCCCTCCTCCCAGTCCTCCAGGCATCTTTCAGATGATGATGTGGATTGGGTGGTGCATAGACTTTTAAGGACACTGGCACTGGCCAAACTCCTCTTGGCCTCAACCCAGAGAGATTCAGAGCCAGCCAAGACTTCCCCTGGGACCTTGGAGCCGGAATGCCTGGAACCAATTTTAGTGGAACTGTCGGTGCCAAGACCTATTCTGGGATCTTCGGACCCGGCCTCTACTCCGACATCCTTGGTTCCATCTAAACTTGAGGAATCTAGAAGCCGATGCTCTCTGGTCCGGTCTGGGGAGGAGAGTCAGATCGGATGGCTTTTGGATCCAAACTTGCTTCATGGGACTTAGCGCAGGTGAGTTCAGGTCCTACATCGGCCTCAAAGTCACCCCTCCTGGTCCCGGGGATGCCTTCTGGTTCTTCGGAGCCAGGAGTTTCCTTGGATCAGGGGCAGGGGGGCTTTCAAGGTGATGAGGAGAATGCTGTCTCCTCAGACAGCTCCACTCATGGAACCTGTCATTCTTCCCCCTAAAGCACCGGCGTCTGTCTCAGCACCACACTGTCCACAGACATGTGGAGTCCCTAGGCCTCAGGATACCCCATCCGGTAAACTGCTCTCTTCTAAAACCTCTCCAGAATACCCTTTTGAGGAGGTCCCTCATAAGAGACTTTGCAAGAGGAAGCATTTAGATTCCCCAGAGGTGTCAGTCACTTCTGATACAGACCTTGATGAGTAAGAATGGTCCACATGGTCACCCTCTGAAGATGTCTCCTTTGCAGACATCCTGGAAATTCTTAGGCAGAGAGGCAGCTGGAAGCCCATCAACCCTTCTGAGGTAGAGCCTGTGTACTTGAAAGACTGAGGCAGTCGGGGGTCGCTTGTCTTTGTACCCAGACACCTGGCCAAATATGACAAAAGACAAATGGGTACAAAGTATCGTATCCAGAGGCTACTCTATACCCTTTTCTTTCCTCATCCCAAACATAAAAAACATCCTGGACATTCCACCCAGTCAAAGGGAAAAGGCAACTCTGGAAATTCAAAAGTTGCTAGACAAAAGAGTCACCCAAACAGTCCCCGCAGACCAAATAGGACCTGGAACTTACTCAAGATTATTTTTAGTGCCAAAGAGAACATGGAACTGGAGACCCATATTGGATCTCAGCAGATTAAACAGATCTGAGAGAAAAACTAAGTTCCGGATGGTGACACTGCAGTCAATATTTTTGTTTCTGGGAAAAGACTATTGGATGTGCCCTATAGACCTCCAGGATGTGCATTACCACATAAAAATGGACAGGCCATCCAGAAGTCATCTGTGCTTTTGCCTGGGAGCCAGTCACTACCAATTCTGAGCTCTGCCCTTTGGTCTCACTACAGCCCCCAGAGTGTTCACCAAGTGTATGGCAGTAGTCACGGCTCTCTTGAGATGTCTAGGATTCTGAGTGTTTCTGTATCTAGATGACTGGCTCCTAACTGCCACCACAGAGCATCTACTAACACATGAGAGACGCCACCATACAGCTTTGTTCTCACCTGGAGATTACAATAAATTACGGAAAATCTGCCTTATTACCATCTCAACGTACCGTTTTTATAGGAGCAGATCTAAATACAAAACAAATAATGGTGAAACTTCCCCCTGAAATGGTTCAGGTCCTTTGACAACAAGTCAGAAATCTACTTTCCAAGAAAAAAGTTCAAGCGAGAATCATCTTGAAAGTCTTGTGTACCATGGCAGCAGCAATAACCTTGAAACCATTGGCGTGGCTTCATATGAGAATTTTGCAGTGGCTGCTGTTCATTTAGTGGTCCATACAGGACCTACCGATGTCTCACCAAATTATAATAACAGAATCTTGCAAGAATGACCTTTGCTGATGGCTTCATTCCACCCATGTGACTCTAGGTCGACCATTTTTCTTCCACAACCGCTAGCCACACTGTCCACGGATACTTCCCAGAAAGGGTGGGGGAGGGCATTATCTAGGAAGGACTGTCCATGGTACTTGTTAGAATCACAAGGTCCATTTGCACATCAATGTCCTAGAGATGAAGACGGTGCTTCTGGAGTTGCAAGCATTCCAAGACTTTCTTCCTCTAGGAATTATTGCAGTTCAAACAGACAACATGTCAGTTGTATGGTACATAAACAAACAAGGAGGAACCAAGTCTTACCCGCTCTGTTGGAAGGCCCTGAGAGTATGGCAGTGGGCAACCTCTTCCCAATGTTTTCTGATAGCAACGCATATCCCGGGGAAATCCAGCATGATAGCAGACAAACTCAGCAGAGCAATTCTGATGCCTCATGAGTGGTCCCTAAAACAGGAAGTGGCGGATCAGATTTTCCGCAAGTGGGGCCAGTCATGCTGCGACCTTTTTGCCACATCCATGAACACCAAATGCTGCAGCTACTTTGCCCTGATCCCCCCTCTGTGGGAGTCACCGAGGGATGCACTTGCATACGATTGGCCCCCGGGCCTCCTCTATGCCTTTCCCCCCTTACTATTGATACCCAAAGTCCTTCAGAAAGCCAGTTCATTGGAAAAGAGCTTAATACTAGTCACCCCCTATTGGCCTCATCAAATATGGTTCCCCTTTCTTTGGCCTCATCTCCAGGAGGACTCAGTTCCAGACCTCCTGACTCATATGTCAGGGATACTTCATCCATCTCTTCAAACCCTCAAGTTGACAGCTTTACTGCTCCAATTCTGCACATAGCCAGGTTACCTGACATTTCCCCATCAGTGAAACATATCTTGATCTCTTCTCATAAGGCCTCAACCAGGAAACTATACACAAGCAAATTGAGATTTTCCCTTTGGGCATTGGATAATCACATCAACCCTTTCTCTGCCCCTATATCCTCGATATTGGAATTCTTGGTGAAGCTTTTTAATGAGGGTGCAGCTACTATTCGAGTTCAACTAGCAGCTATATCAAACTTCCATATAGGTGAAGGGGGGGCCAAATGTAATGTCCCGCAGACTCTGCAAAGCTTTCCTAAGGGGTACTACATTACTGAGACCACCCATCAAAGACCCACCTGCACTATGGACCTAAACTTCATTTTATCATGTTTGATCTTCCCCCCTCTTTGAGCCTGCATCATCCTGTGATCTAAAGTTTTTGACTTGGAAAACAATTGCCTTCACTTCTGCTAGAAGAGTTTGAGAACTGTAAATGTTATCGATAAAGACCCCCTACATGATTTTCCACAAAGAGTATCCCTTCAAACGAACCCATCCTTCTTACCAAAAGTATGTTCAGAGTCTAATTTGACTCAATCCATAGAATTACCAGTCTTTTTCCCTACCTATGGCAACAAGGCAGAATACATGCTGCACCAGCTGGATGTGCATAGGCAGTTACGATTCTACTTACATAGGACAGGCGACTTTAGAAAATCCGACCAATTATTTGTTTCATTTTCAAACTCTAAAAAAGGTGGTCCTGTATCAAAGGTCACACTCTCAAAATGGCTATCAGATTGTATTATTTTTACATACAAATATCATAACAAAGTCTTGGGTTTTAAAGTCAGAGGTCATTCTACAAGAGCCATAGCAACCTCTTCGGCCTTCCGAGCTAGACTACCAGTTGACACTTTTTGCTGCAGCTACGTGGGCAACGCCGCATACCTTTATCACTTATTACGAAGTGGATTTGGCCTCCAGGAACAGGGCTTCCTTTGGGTCCACTGTTCTGAAGAATATGCTCTCGTGAGCCACCCAAGAAACATGGTGCTAGGGACACTGTCCCAACCAGTGAAGAATGAAGGCGAGATAGGACAACAACACATATAGTAAGTTATGTACTTACCATAACATTCCATGTGTGTTGCTCATCTTGCCTTCATTCTTACATCCCACCCTCCTGCCCCCAGCCTTCGGCTCCCGGAGGATCCAGAGGTTACAATTGGTAATTAATGCACTCTGACCTTCTTCAGTACTCTATGTGGTAATCTATAGGTTTATTTGATACCCTTTGTTTATCAGCAAACAAGATCTGAGGAGACCTACTAGAGCATGATGGGATAGGGGATTCACCCATGAGCTAGTGGAAGACTTCGAGCTTTTGTATATGGCCGAGTCGGAACCATGGATCGGTTACGATCCTAACCAGTGAAGAATGAAGGCAAGATGAACAACACACATGTAACATTATGGTGAGTACTTAACTTATTTTTTTCCAAGCATGGCTGATAGGATGTCTTAAACAGAATTTTTTTTATATTGTCTGAAGGTCAGAAGGAGTTGCATTGTGTCTTTGTGGACTTAGAGAAAGCATATGACAGGGTGTCTAGAGAGGAGTTGTGGTATTGTATGAGGAAGTCAGGAGTGGCAGAGAAGTATGTAAGAGTGGTACAGGATATGTACAAGGGGAGTGTGACAGCGGTGAGATCTGCAGTGGGAGTGACAGATGCGTTTAAGGTGGAGGTGGGATTACATCAAGGATCCGCTCTGAGCTTTCTTATTTGCACTGGTGATGGACAGGTTGACAGACGAGATCAGACAGGAGTCCCCGTGGACTATGATGTTTGCAGATGACATTGTGATATATAGTGAGAGTAGGGAACAGGTTGAGGAGACCCTGGAGAGGTGGAGATATGCTCTAGAGAGGAGAGGAATGAAGGTCAGCTGGACTAAGATGGAATATATGTGTGTGAATGAAAGGGAGGATAGAGGAATGGTGAGGATGCAGGGAGTAGAGTTGGTGAAGGTGGATGAGTTTTAATACTTGGGATCAACAGCTCAGAGTAATGGCGAGTGTGGAAGAGAGGTGAAGAAGAGAGTACAGGAAGGGTGGAGAAGAGTGATAGGAGTGATTTGTGACAGACGAGTACCAGTAAGAGTGAAAGGGAAGGTCTGCAAAAGGGTAGTGAGACCAGCTATGTTATATGGGTTGGAGACAGTGGCAGTGACAAAAAGGCAGGTGTCAGAGCTGGATGTGGCAGAGTTAAAGATGTTAAGATTTGCACTGGGTGTGACGAGGGTAGACAAGATTAGGAGTAAGTATGTTAGAGGGTCAGCCCAGGTTGCACAGTTTGGAGACAAAGCCAGAGAGGCGAGATTGCATTGGTTTGGACATGTGCTGAGAAGGGATGCTGGGTATATTGGAAAAAGGATGCTAAGGATGAAGCTGCTAGGTAAGAGGAAAAGAGGAAGGTCTAAGATAAGGTTTATGGATGTGGTTAGAAAGGACATGCAGGTGGTTGGTGTGACAGAGCAAGATGCAGAGGACAGGAAGAAATGGAAACAGGAGATCCGCTGTGGCAACCCCTAACCGGGAAAAGCCGAAAGAAGAAGTCTGTTTTGAAAGGAGGTGAACAGATGCACTTGAGGTGATTCCCCACATCTGGAGCAAGTCCTGGAAGACCTCTGCATGGAGCCACTATGTTTTGCTCTAACAATGTACCAGGCTTGATGGATCAGAGAATGCAGTAGAGCCAGTTAATAAGCTATCATTGCCAAACAGCATAGAGGGTCTGACCTTATACCCCCTTGCTTGTTCAGGTACCACATCACAGTAGTGTTGTTTTGACCACTGGAAGAGGACCTAGAATTCATAAATGGTGAAGAACATTTAAGGCACGAATCACTGCCAACATGTCTATGTGTTTTGGTAAGTCCTGAGGATCCCACAAGCCTTGCACTTGAACTCCCACACAAAATCTGATGTGTCTGTCTAGGTAGATTAGACTGGGGTCTGAAGAAAGAGAAACGGAGTCTTGGATTCAGAGAAAGTTGATCCCTCCACCACTGCAATCCCTGCTTCACAAATCTCAGTACCAGAACCTGTAAATCCAATAGATGAAGGTGCTGAGTCTAGCAATTCTTCACGTACCATTGAATTTTCTCATGTGTAGTCTGGCTACTGGTATCATGAGGATCTTTGATGACATGAGGCCTAGAATTTTGATGAACTGTTTTGTGAAACCATGTCTAGAAGAGAGAATTCCATGAAAATGCCCTGATAAGTCAGAATTTTGTCTTCTGGCAGGAATACTAACCTTTTCACTGCGATTATCCTAAACCTCAGGAATTCGATTCATTCAGTGTGAAGAAGGACTTTTGAAAGTTCAATTTAAAGCTCATGTGGGAAAGGATGGAACGCAACCTTGTCTAAGAACTTTAATCACTGGATGCAGAATCTGCACAAATCAGCAACCTGTGTAAAAAAAAAAAAAAAACATTAGATGCCTAGGGTTCTGCTTTAGGCAATCAGTGGAGTCAGACACTTTAGACGCTTTATAAATACTTGAGGTGCAGTAGACAGTTCAATGGATAATGCAGAAAACTAATGTAGGCAAAACAGCAAATCTCAAAGAAATTGGGAGCAATAAGAATATGATGATAAGCATCATTGAGATCTAAAATCATCATGAAACTGTGGTCTGGAAGCAATGTTATGACTGAATTGAAGGTGGGTATTTTGAATTTCAGAACTTTTACAAAGATCTTTAGAAAAGACAAATCTAGGACAGGTATTCCTGGAGTAGAATCCTTCACCTTTGTGTATTGCAGGCACTAGTGCTATGACATCTGCTTCTAACATGTGATGGAGCACTGTTGGAAACAAATCTGTCTGGTCTGATGGGGGGTAGGGAATTCCCTTGAAAAGGGGAAGACTTTGTATCCGATGCCAGTTGTATCTTCTCCAAATTATTCTCAGAACTCATTTGTCTGAGACTACTGACAGCTAATCAGCAGGGTTGATAGAGATCCTAGGGGAAGAAAGAAGAGTAGGCAGGGGGAATGGGGATGGGGGAACGGTTGCTATGTGACTTGGCATAGTCATTCCTTTGTTGGGGGCTGACCCTTTTTCAGAAAGGAACTTAACTCCAGGTTTTTGGTTTTGAAGCATTATCCTCCTGCCATTTCCTTTTGGATGCCTGACTTTTGTTTGGCTGAGTTTGTGCTTGTTCTGACCCTTGAAGAAAGATGCCTTATTTGTGGAGACCTTGGGTACATGAAACACCCTAGTTACTCAGTGCATTAATTTGCCTCTATCATCCCACTGTTTGAAAATCTGTGTAACAGAAGCCCCAGTCACTAATTCAAAGCTTAAAGGTGCATTCAAAATATTAGCATTTAAGTCATCATAAAAGTTCTGAGTATGTAACCAAGCATACTTTCTTAAAAGAAAAGAAACAAAAGCAATTCTCAAGACTGTATTTGCACATTCAAGCACGCCTCTCAAAGCATGTTTCAAAACCTAAGCCAAATTAGAAAAATTTCATTCATATAAGACTTTTGTTCTATGAGTAAGGATGCAGCAAAATCATCCAAACTGTGCATACACTGCAAAATAAATTTCCACATATAGTCTTGATAATTTAATATTCTAAAGGCTAGATTACTAGAAGGGGGCATCCTTTAGCCATGAAGTTCTAATCATTTTCACTTTTTATCAGGGAATGTTGGATTAGATGAAACCAAGGACTTTTTATTTGAGCAGGCAGCTGGGGAGACCACAGCTGGGTCAGCAGTCAGATGAGAAAAAAACTATCATATTCAAGGAGACCCTATATTTTCTCTGACCCTTTTTTAGGGAGTGCTTGCATAGATACTGGTGTCCTGCAGGCAGCTTTATAAACATCTTCCAAGGCCAGTAAGAGAGGGAGGATATCAATAGAATTGTGTATCTAATCTTCTGTAAGGTCATATACCCTGCCTAGCTCTGGGGTTGTTCTTGACTGCTCCCAAACAAAAACATCACTAAATCTAGTAATTATCTCTGAGGAAAAGTGAACACTTGTTTGGACTTTGGTTCTTTGGTAGGTGAACTTGAGTTTAAGTCCAAACAAGTGACTGGACTATGTGTTAGCTAGGAAATCCCCATTGTCCTCAGATTCTGCATCATTCTCTGAAACAACAGCAAGGTCTCTAGCCAAACTATCACTGGGGACATGGATGAGGACACACTCACTAGAATTAGCTGTTTGCAGAACACTCATAGCCAAGGCAGCCACATCAGCCGTATAAACAGCTATAATCTGATTATCGTCTGTAAGATGAAGATTCTATTTCTTTTTCTTGTGAATTTCACTACTAGATAAAATATCTGGGGGCATCGTATTATATCTGGCAAGAGGTCTATTACCCCCACAGTTTACTTCTGCACATAAAGGGTTTGATTCTCCCATACCTGCAGCATGTAATTGAACAGCCCAGTTGGAAGTATCTAACCCTCATTCCATAATGTCATGTAAAGCTGCATTAGAGGGAGACAGGCAAAAAATAAGTAGTCTGTGAGCTAAGCAGTGGCTTCAACAATCATTAACTGTAAGCTGAGGCATATTTTTATTTATTTATTTTTAGATGCAACCAGATTTGATGTAGTGGTACCAGAGTTGGGATCCATCACGTTAGGGTGGGGAACACAAGCCAGAATAATAAACTGACAGTACTGGATAATGTATCACAATAAGCATTTAAAAGTTTAGTAATAAGTAGGCTCCCACACAACTAAAGTCTGCCAAATGGTGCTATCACAAAAAACAAATTGAAATGTGTTCATTATTCTTTTACAACTGACAGAAGTTAAAGAATTTCTAGTACACAAAGTCCAAACTCAAATGCAACCAGTGTACCAAACCAGTGTTAAAAATTATCATCACACACTTTAGCCATGTTAAACTGCCATAAAATAACATTTAATAGTAATGTAAACTATATTTCCTGTCAAAGTGAGTAAAATCATCCCAGAATATTCAAGTAACTTTATTTGCAGTAAAATCTCATTCAAGTAACTTTATTTGCAGTGAAATCTCAAGCTAATGTTAAAAACACACAAAGCAGAATCTTACATATTGTAAATAATGTATAAATGCTGAAAAATCCAAGTTCTGCAATATTTTCCTGTCAAAACGTGAAAATAAAACAGAGTAACATGAGTAAAGACAGACCTGTAGGTCTAACAGCACACATACACACTGCACTCAGAAGCAGTAAAAGCAAACATCTGTCAAGGATAGAAGCCAAATAAACACTGCTACAAGCAAACGTTTCCACAACAATTTCTCTAAACACTGACAGAAATGAAATATTAAAATAAATATTTTAAATAAACATAAAAATAAAAAAAATAATAAATCTAGTAATAAAATTAGATGAAAGGGGTCCCCAGATGGGATTTATCTGAAAAGTAAGACAGAAAAATCAGCACTGGATCCTGTGAATATTTTCTTCTTTCAATGGTAGAAAAGGATTGAACACTCAGTGAGGCAGTGAGGAATTCAAGCATCTAATGTTACAGGTAATTAGGACTTGCCAAACTCTACTCTATTCTAAGCAAACAATAAGATAAGGCTAGGTGGCAATTTACTAATTTATTTTTTTAGTTAAGCAGAAAAATGAGCTGGTCCATGGATCCTTTTCTGTTATATCCCAGGCCCAAGGGCAAAGACAAATACATTTACTGCTTGTCAGATAATAACAATACATTGTATTGTCAAACAATGCCATTATATTTGACATACTATTTTCTACATAAAATACTGATCCAGTATTAACATATAATTTACAAATTTCAATGCTTTTTTACAGTATAAATATCATAGGTGATGGCAGTATTTACAACAATATAATTAAGCAAGTATACAGTATATAGACTGATGTAGATAATATTGACATAAACATAGTGGATGTAGTATGTACATGTTTAAAGACAGGACCATATTAAAGTTTAGTGAGTTAGAAGAACTTAGACTTTCTTGATGTAAACACAGTAGTGTTTCTAGATTTGTGCTAGGAAAATAAATCTAATTTTTTTTTCCATCTTCTACAAAATGGAGGCATTGTGAGAGGAGCAATGGACAAAACTGGGAAGACTGTATTCTGATCTTGGGATAAAAACATCAACAGCAATGCTTCTTCTAGCATCCTCAGTGAGTTGATGGAGATTTTATAAGTGAATTTCAGTTAATTTATTACTTTTTGAAATTGTGCTGTATGGACTTTAAAAGTGAGAGATCATTATACTACATTATTATATTTGCAATATCACTGTGGGGAGGTAAAAGCCATTGGAGTTGGTAGTAAAATGTTGATCTGCGTTAATTTAATCTTTCTGCAGTACCGAGCAGCATAGCATTATTTTTCGGTTGATTTCTAAGTTGGTTTTAGAGACCCAATTCTGGAGCAGAGAAAATTGTGAGGTGGGTAGCACTATGCCATCTGTATGAAGCAAAATGTTTGGGTTGGAAGATCTGTGGAGGAATCAGTAATAAATAAAGAAAAAAGAAAGGGACTAAGTACTGAGCCTTGAGGAATGCCTTTTTCCAGTAGCAGCAATAATTTAAATTGTCAAATTACTTTTTATATGATCTTTGCACATAGTCAAATGTTTGATGTGGTTTTATCATTATTTTGAGTAAAAGAGTTGTTGACTTGAGTTGAAAGAGTGTTTGAAGCTGTGTTGGATCATGTTAGTGGTTAGGCTAAGGGTGCAAATGAAGGAAAGCTATTATGGTATTCAGAGCTGTAGTGAGGAAAGCTTGGAAACAGATTGTGAAATACAGTTTATAAATAAAATCTGTTTTATTCAGAAATTCTTTACTGTTTGTGGCTGAAGTGGCTTTGTAGTAAAATTGACTTTATAAGTTTGTAGAAATGGGATATCAGGCTTGGGGGAATGAAAAATTAATGTAAAATTGGATGTTTAGGGAGGAAATTAACTTAAACATAGCTGAATTGGGTTCATAAAATCCAGGAAAATGAGTAAAGCTGAATATGTTATTTATTTTAGGAAATAATTTTTTAAGTGCTAATGTGTTTTATAGGGTCTATATTACAAGATCGAAGCTTTACTTAATCGAATAACCAAAGCTTGATCTTGTAATAGCGAAACCGTAAAATGTTGAATGGCCGATTTAACCCAGGGAAACACTTCCCTTGACTGTTATGTGGAGTATGCCCATTTTCCAATTTGGAGCAATCTCGGAGTTGCTATATTTAGGTAGGGGGGGTATGGGGGGCACAGCCCTCCAAATCAGGGGCTGTGGGGGGCACTTGATTTCAGATGTAAAGTTTTTTTTTTTTTTTTTGATTTGGCCAAGGGAAGTGTTTCCCTTGGTTGAATCGGCTGTTCTCCATTTTTAGCTGTTGATTTCAGAAGATCAAGCTTTAGTTATTTGACTAACTAAAGCTTCAATGTTGTACTACAGATGCGTTTTATATATCACCAGAAAAATTAGGGTGACCGAGATGGTATATTTGGGTAGGCCTAAGACCAGAATCTTTGGCGTCATTGTCTTTTATTCTAGTATTAATTTTCAGTAAACAGCAGTTATCATAAAATGTATGATCTGCAGGGTTTCATGTTCAGTTTTCAGCCAGTTTTGCACCTCTGATCAGTTTTCTATGGCCTTTATTAAACTAAGGGGTATTATAGTTCTTAATTTGACCTGTTTTAGGGGAAACAGTTTGTTTTGTCTTGAATGGGACAGAGTGTATTGTAAAATGTTAAAAGGTCAGGGTCAGGATTAGTGTAGGAGTAAATGATGGCTAAATCAGTATATTGCTTATGTTCAACATTCACACTGCTGTAGTAGCCTTTTGGCTACATGGGATGTGTCTTGCCCAGGACACAACAACTTGCCAGCTTCCAAAAGCTCTGGTTCCCTCCCACACTTCAAATTGTCTAGCTCCTTGCAGACTGAATAGCACGCCCTTATTTACAATATTGACTTATATTTGCAGTCTTCTTTCAGATGTCAAGAATCCTTGACATGGGTTTCACCTGTTATTCTCTCTATCACCATTAACCCCATTTTTTTTCTCTCCAGTTTTTCTATGTGAGGTTGGGGTGTCATGTCAACGTATCACCATCTCTCTTGATTCAGAGTTATTCTCCTACCTTCTTAGAACTTCTCTCACACAGTCCATCCATCTATTTGGACATCCTCATTTCCTCTTAACTTCTTCCTGTCTGCCTCAAATCTTCTTCACCAGATTGTTTTCTGCTTTTCTGCATATGTCTAAACTACTGTAATCTGTTTTCTTTGACCTTCTCTGCAATTGGAGCTACTTGGGTGTCTGCTCTGATGTCTTCATTTCTTCTTCTGTACATCCTTCCATCCATCTGAGAAACTTCAGCTCTATCATCTCTAGCTTCCTAAACTGCTGTGTCTGTACTGTCCAGGTTCTATACCATATATTAGTATTGGTCACACCACTGTTTTGCAAACCTTACTTTTCAGTTTCTTTGACATTCTTCTGTCATGTATTAATTCTGACACTCTGTGTAAGTTGGCTGCAGCCTCTCTGATTCTAGGTTTGACCCCTTCTTTCAGACTTCCTTTCTCCTCAGCCATCTTGCCCTGATACTTGAGAGCTATTCCACCCTGATACTAGAGAGTTGAACCCTAATGCACACCCGCTCCACTTGGAAACCCTCTGTGAATCTGAATACAGTTTATACTTGCATCTTTGGGTCCTTTACTTGATCTGCACTAATTCTACCAATGTTTCTGTGACTTCAAACCAGCACATAACTGCCCAAATCAGCTTTCTTGGGACCTTGTCATGTGCTTTCTCCAAATCTAGGAATGCCCAGATGGACTCTTCTCTTCTCTAGCTTCTCCTCAACTATTTGTCTTATAGCAAACATCAGGCTGGCAGTACTTCATCCTGATCTGAATCCAAACTGGAAATATATCCCGTCTTACTTTCTGTCACTTTGTGCATTTACTTATTGATCACCCTCTGGAGAGCTTTCATGCAGTGTGCTATCTTTTTATTGAACACAATTATGAATGTCTCCTTTATTCTTGTTCACTGGCACTAGTATGCTTATTCTCCCATCATCCGGGATAACCCTTTCTCTCCATACTGCTATGAGTACACTTAGGAGCCATGACGTCAACTGAGACTGCTGCTTTCCCTGACTTCATTTTCTTTAGCGCTGTTCTTACTTTTAGAGTGGACTCCTCTTATTTTTTCATTGCAAGCAGTCTTTAGCAGTACAGCTTTTGTGGGGTTTTCTTCAGTCAGAAGCTGCTGAAAGTACTCCTTTCATCTGCATTTGTTGTCCTGTGGTGTGGTGAACAGGTTGTTGCTGGCATCCCTTATGAAGGGTGTCTGATGACTATCTACTTCATCTTTCTATCTTTGCCTTGAAAACTGATAGAGTTATTTTGTGCCATCTGCTGTTTCACTTTCCAGAATATGTTAGAATAACACTGACATCTTACAGTTTTTATAGTGCAACTGTTCTCTTAGTCTCTTTATTAGCCAGTCGGTATTCCTTCTTATCCTGGTCTGCCTTTTCTGTCTCCCACTTTTTCTGTATACCTTCTTTCTTTTGATGACTACCTAGACTTCTGCTTTCCAGCACCAGCTTTTCTTATGTACCTAATTTCCATATCTGGCTGGGCCACATAACTGTTCTAAAGTCCTCATACATGCTGTTTTGAGGCACTGCCATTCTTCTTCAACTCCACCTTTTTCATCTTCTTCCTGAGATGCTAGGGTACTGAGTATTTCCTTGAATTCCTGTGCTTTCTTTGCAGTCAGCATGCAGGTCTTCATTCTAGTCTCTGTTGACCTTAGGACCTTCTCTGTCCACAATTTTCAGCTGATTATGCAACCAGTGGTTTATGCTGCAAGCCATCTGTTTCACTGGAGATGGCTTTGCAATCACTGATTCTACCCAACTGCCCTATCCTTACTAGGAGGAAGTCTACCTGAGTTGCATTTGGCTGTCCTTGTATGTGATCCTGTGACTGTCTGTCTTGCTGAACCATGTACTCACCACCTTCAAACCATTTAACATACAGAAGTCTAAAATAGCCTCTCCTACTTTTTTCCTATTTTCCCGCCCATGTGAACCCATGCAGTCCTCAAATCCTGTTCTGTCTGTCCTGATATGTACATTTAGGTCACCCATTATCAACACCAACTCATGTCGTCCTATTTTATCTAGTAGGTCCTGTAATTGTTGTCTAAATGCGCACTGAATATTACCCTAATGTTACACTGGAGTCTGATTACCATGAATGTGTCACTAACTCTGCTTACATCCCTGACTACCATCAAAAGTCTCTCCCTTACTATAATTGCCACACTATTTCTAGCCTGTCCAAGTCCTGAACAGTAGACTCTGCTTCCCAAGTCAAGTGGCTTTGCTGTACTACCCTTCCATCTTGTTACCCAGGTACATAGAATGTCTAGCCATCTCCTTATCATCATGCCATCAACTTCCAAGTGCCATCCTGTCAGTGAATCTACACTGAGTGTAGCAATCCTTAGTTCATGTCTGGCATGTTAATAGAGTTTACCTTCAGCTTTTGCTCAGTTGAACTTTCCCAGGTAACCTAAGCTGGCAAACTGGAACCAGCTGCCAATAATTTATTGACCCAGAGTTTATGGGCTTTATGATGGGCACACATGGGCAAATAGGGGCACAAATACCCCTTCCACCATTAGCATGGCTTCCTGGCATAGGTTCGATAAGGCTGAGTCCTCAACCCACTTATCATCCATGCCCATTTTTGATGACATTAGTCAACATAACCAAATCACCTAGAGCCAATTTGTTTCACATCATTGAGTCGCTAGCCCTGATACAGTACACAGTCTGTGATCCATGTTCTCCTATCTGGAGGGTAGTGCACACTACAGCTGACACTCAAATCAGTTGGTCTGTTCAACTGTTTCCCGGATAGGCACCATCTTGAGTCTGTGCTTCTGCTCACATGTATGCTGCTGCTCACAACTCTATTCTTGGGTGAGTCTGAAGTGGAAATATTCAGCATGTTTTTGGGAGGTGGGAAGGAAACCCACAGAGTCCAAGGGAGAACATGCAAACTCCAAACAGGCATTGACTGGAGGTTAGGATCTAACTTTGTACTTTGTGCATGGGAGGTGAAGACCTTAACTGTTATGCTGGTTGTGTCTTCCGACAACTCTTCTGATCAGTTTGGGATTCCAGATAAACCTTCAGAAATCCTAGAATCCATCACTCAGAATTACCTTTGTATAATTTCTTATAGACACACTGAAGCAAAATGATTTTTTTTAATGCAGAAAAATTTTTATCTGGGCGCCTTCCTGAGCTTCTCATCTCAGTCTCAGACTTCAGCCAGAGAGCTTCTCAGGATTCTGGAGTTCATGGCATCTGTGATTCTCATGATTCCTCTTGCCAGGTTACATATGAGAAAGATTCAATGGTATCAAAATGACGTATAATCCCAACACTTGCATTCTCTGGATTTTCAAGCACAAAATCTTGGACTTTGTTAAAAAGGAACTGCAGTGGTGGAGGCTTAAGATACAAGCTAATGCATTTCAAAACCTTTTCCTCTACCTGCAAGTCAGTGCAGATGGCTCAGATTTTGCTTAAGGGAAGTTTCTATGGGAGGAGTGTAAAGATGCAAGGTCTGTGGGATTCTTCAGACAGACCAAAGTACATAATTGTTAAAGAGATGTTTGCTGTGATAAATTCCTTAAAATCTCATCATCATCATCATCATCATCTTCAATAATCCTCAGGACCACTCCAGATGAATGCAGACAGCACCACAGTTATATGCTACATCTACAAGCAAGAGGGCATAAGAATGTAGTCTCTAGGTAGGCTGGCTATGATAGCTTGGAGGTTAGCTCTTCAGCACTTGTTAACTCTCAAAGCATCTTACATTTAGTCAGAGCAAAACACAGGGACACTCGAGCTAAGCAGAACCAAGACAGACCCACACAAAAGGAAATTGAATAAGATAGTCTTTCCCGAATTGGTCCAGTTTTGGGGAACAGCTCAACTAGATCTGTTTATCTCCTTTCCAGACAAAGTTTTTATTCCCTTGGATGGGAATGTTCCTTTATGTATTTCCATCATTTTCAGTGACATTCAGGGTAATTCTGAAGATTTAGAAGGACTCCCCAAAAGTAATGGTGGTGGCCACCTTTTGGCCCAGACAACATTGGTTTCATTTTTCATGGAACTGGCCAAGGGCAGTTACCACAAACTTCCTCACAAACTGGACCTATTCCCACAAGACGGGAGTTTGATGTACCTCAGTCTGAAAGATCTTACATTTTAGGCATCTCTTTACATTGGGTGCACGGCAAGTACTAATGGAGGAAAGAAACCTTTTACTAGAAAATCCTATTGACAAATGGAAGGGATTTTCTACTTGGTGCCTAGTCAGTAACCAGGGCCTTATCTAGGATTACATACCACTGGTGCTTAAATCAGGGTACATGTCATGGCCATTTCAATATGTCTACTGATGGATCCTCCACTTTCTTGTATGTTTTTAGTAAAATAGTTTCTGAAAGGAGTTTTACACATGACACCACCATGCACACAATTGCTTCTTCTTGGGATCTTAACCACAACTCCATTTGAACTTGCACATCAAGCAGATTTAAGGTTCATTACATGGCAAACTGTTCTTCTCATTGTTCTGAAACCTGCAAAATGAATATCTGAGTTGCAAGCTTGTGTGGCGTGCAAGCCCTAGCTGGTCTTCATAGGAATAGGGTATCATTAAGAACAAATGCCTCATTCATGCCTGAGGTTATTTCAGAGTTTACTTTGAATCATCAATCTCCCAGTGTTCTATCCTAACCCACAATATCAAATAAAAAGTATTTCTGCATACTCTGGATGTGCATAGGTAATTCAGGTACTATCCTGACAGAATCAAGTCCTTTAGAAAAGCTGATCAGCTATTTATTTCTTATGTTGTGACTAAAAAAGGAGAACTCCTATCTAAACAAACTATTTCCAGGTTTTGTCCTTGACTATTGCCTTTTGTTATATCCACCATATTAATCTAATTCCAAGCATTATTAAGGCACACACTACTTCCTCAAGTGCATATTGGAAAGGAGTGGACTGTAGAAACTTTCTAGAGGTAGCTACATGGTCCTCTGTACTTACTTTAACAGGCCTTTACAAAGCCAGATTATTTTAGTAGATCCAAGACTGGCTTTGCTAGGTCCTTTTTACAAATAGTAACCTGGATTCATATCCTACTCCTCTCAGGTTGGATTGTCTTTGGTACTCAGCCAGTATAACCTGAGGTTACTGCAGTAGTGAGAATGATGAGGGTCTACATTAGAACACCAAACATTTGAGATGTCGGGTGTTCTAATATCGACCCGTTTTCAGTGAACGCTGAAAATATAGAAGTAACAGGAAACCTAGGGAAAGAATTCGGTTGTACGTTTCTGTTGCTTCGGTATTTTCAGCGCTCTGGTGGAAAGTTATGGGTCGGGTTCAGGTAAGTGTGCGATTGTGTGGACGTGTGGGTTAGGGCGGGTTAGGTGAGTTAGGGTTAGGGCGTGGGTCAGGTAAATGTGCAATTGTGTGGATGTGTGGGTTAGGGTGGGTTAGGTGAATTAGGGTTAGGGCACGGGTGAGGTGACTGTGCGATAATGACGGATCTTAGGGTTAGGATTAGGGTTAAGGTAAGTGGATAGTTAGTGGTGTTTATATAGTTTAGTGTAGGGGTAGGTGTTAGGGTTTAGGTGTATGTGTGTGGATTGCTGTTTGTTTGGTGTGCTTGTGTTGTGTGTATGTGTTTTGGAACAACAATTTTTTTCCCTAGGAAATAATTCGCTGTTCTGAATGTTCGATGTTTTTTTTTTTTTTGATTGCTAGGGTTCGATATTAGAACACTCAACATTTTGAATGTTCGGTGTTCTAATATAGACCCGAATGATGAGCATAGTACAATTGTGTAAGTTCCATTTACCCATAACAGTCGATATTTGAATTCCTCACTGCTGCAATCGCCACACCTACCCACTATCCACCTACTATTGTATGTAGTTATTTTTAGGGTAATACCTTGGTAGTTATTTCATTTTCATTTTCTTCGAGATGAGTACTCTACTTCCTAACTTTTGGGCAAAAAAGCCCTGATGGTTTTCCACTCTGACCACTGACTTTCCCTCCTCAGGGCTGACCATTTAGGAGTCAGAGTGAATGTGTGGGATTGAGACAAAGGTTTTGGAAGCCTGCCTGAGCTCAGAACCAGTTAGTTTTACATTAAGTGGGTTTTTCTGCACTCTGGTGGGAGCAGAAGCTGATTCAACCCATCCAAGTTGGAAACTGTTGGTGGAAGGCTTATTGTGTGTTTATCTGACTGGCCTGAGGACTTAACTGTGTAAAAGTCTTTCATCAAGCCTCACATTTGTGCAACTTGCCTTGTATATAAACAAAATCTCTCCAGTTTAAAATCCTCTATAGGAAATGCTGTCCATAGTCTCCCATTGTTCATAGCTCCTCAAAGAACTGCCAGTTTGTGCAGAGGGCAACACCACTGTAGGTCATCTAATAGTGTACTTCTAAGCATTCTTTTAAGTGACTCTCCCCTACTCCTTCCTATCTAGTAAGGATCTGATGTAATGGACAGGCACATCCCTTTTATCTCTATTCTTCCTCATGTTCAATGACAACCATTTAATTTTAGAACAGGCGAACGCAGTGTGTGAGAGATGTAGATATGCAATGTTAGTGGAAGCAAAGATCTCACATACACACTGAAAAATGTAAACCAGGTAGTCAGTGTTACTCCCAAAACTCTCACTCCTAACACTGAGAAACAAAGACATAGACCCACATATGTGGAGGTACTCACATGTAGTGTCCCCAAACCTCCAAGACCTCCTAAAAGCAACTCTCAGTGACCTTGCACTCACTCAAAAAAAACAGCACCTCACATAACACATAATTCAGAAAATCATTGTAGCCCCACTTCCACACCCATAAGACAACACACCACACAGCCAAACATTCCAGTTATTGGGGATTCCATTTTAAGGCAGACTGATGCCCCCCTTACCAGGCTAAACAAGGAGAAGGTCACAGTGGGCTGTCTGTCTGGGCCAGGATCCACCAGAACACTCATGCACTTAGGTCTTTATACCACAAGAACCAGTATGACACTGTCATAGTCTATGTGGGCTTAAACAACCTAAGCCTACCTCTCTGGACTGTATGAAGAGAGACATGATGGAGCTCCCTGAATATGTGTCCTAGGAGGGTATGAATCTAACCTTGAGTAGCATCCTAACTTCAACGCACAGTACCAGCAAAAAAAATGATTGACTTCAACAATTGGCTTAGCATCTGGTGTTACAAAAAAGGGATCCAATATCTGTCACCTGGAGAGATGATTGACAAATCATGATGCTTTGCCAGAGATGGTTTGCACTTGTCACCACTTAGATTCTGGATACTGGCAAAGACTTTATCTACCCCAATAGTGTCTTTTTTAGACCATGCCAAGTTGTTAAACCCTCCAACATAACAAAATTCACTCATGACTACCTAAAGGTACAGCTGCTCAACATTAGGAGTTTAAACTCCAAGTCCATTTTGGATGGCACAGTGGTGCAGCAGTTGCATTGTCAATTCACATCAAAAGGTTCTTTGGTTCAATTCTCTGCTGGGGTACCTTCTGTGTGGAGTCTGCATGTCTTCCCAGCATTCGTGTGAGTTTCCTCTGGGTGCTCCAGTTTCCTCCCACATTGCAAAGACATGTGTCTAGAGTGTTCCTCCCCAGGCCTCTGCTGATAATGGTTTCGTTCGAAGTCAGATTTTCCTGGTAAACAAATGTTAAATAAAATAAAAAGTAAAATTAAAAAAAAAACTGCAGGGAGACAAAGATGGCCGCCTTTCTGTAGACACTGTACATCTACAGCTCTCCAGTTACTCGCAAGAATAAGTAACCCTGAGGATATACTACAAGTCTTTTTGCATTAATTACCGGATATAACTATTCTACTACAACCAAACTACGACTGAGAATCAAAAGAACGAAGGAAAAACTAATTAATTTCACAGGATTAAAGCTGATTGTCTGCCTGACTCTGAATAGAGCTATAAACAAAGGATCTATCTGATTTCTGTTTCAAGATGTCAAAACTGGACAAAAATATGGACACAACAACAACTAAAACTAAATTATCAATGCTGATGTCACCAGAGAAAGACTCTACATTTAAAAGACAGAAAACTGTAAAACCACAAGATCTTTTAAAAACAGGAGGAACAAACCAACCGGATCAGCTAGCTAACATGGAGGACATTAAAACAGCACTGTTACCCATACAAGAATCTTTAAATGCACTTTCAAACCAGATACTTGCTTTTAATGCCACATGCAGTCAAATTCTCGACAGAATAGATAAATCTGAGGCTAGAATATCTGATAATGAGGACAGAATAACATTTCTTACAAACACAACAGATATTCATGACCTGGACATTCAAACTATGCAGACCAAGATCCTGGATTTAGAGGCAAGATCCAGAAGAAACAACATAATTATTAGAGGAATCCCGGAAAATATTCAATATAATGATCTAATGCCTACCATTACACAGATACTGGAAATATTGTTCGAGGACTCGGGTATGGCTAAGCAAATAGTCATAGAAAGAGCACACAGAGCTCTCAGGGAATCACAAGCATCAAATATTCCTAGACCGGTTTATGTCAAAATTCTGAATTACCAGGATGTAAATAAAATAATTCTAACTATGAAAAAGAAAGGAGGTTTTGTAATGTGGCAAAATAACAGAGTTTCTATGGGTCAAGATCTACCAATGCAAATCAGACAAGCCAGACAAGCATTAGCCCCTTACTGCAAATTTCTTATTGATAAAAATATAAAATTCCAGATGAAGTATCCAAGTACATTAATCTTTACATTTGATGGAGCCAAATATTCTGTTTCTACAAAAAGGAAGCAAAACTCACCTTTTGAAGACTTTTAAATCCCTTCCAACTTCAGAAGCTTAACTGGAACATTCAGTCTGTGTACAGCAATACAGATTCTGGGATTCCATGGCTACTATACCTCAAGGCTTCAAAATCCTTTGTTTGCTTCTTTCTTCTCACCAGGCCCCTGTTTAAACATTAACCAGTATTTTCTTACAGGTCCAGCTTAAATCTAAAGATTTCATGAACTCCTGCAGCCTTGATGAACTGTGTGTGTCTGTGAGTCAACAGGAAGTCCTAGAAATGCTCCAGAGGGTCAGCTTTTGTTGTGGCACTTCCGAAATCTGTCCACATAATGGGTCCCCTTCGAGAACTCAAAATCAAGATTTTTATACCAGGAAGTAGCCAGAGCTCTGTGGAGCCAGGGAAGCTTTTAGAATGGCAAAACGAGGCTCCTGGACTATTTTAGAGAGGTTTGACTTTTATTTTGTATAAAGAAATGTCAGCTTATTCAGGTAAGGATTTAAACTGGGCTGTAACATATGGTTAAATAGAGTAATTTAACTACAATGTTAGAAACAATATAAAGTTACTACAGTTATTCTATTTTGGATCTAGATAGTGTGCCTGAAGATAGAAATGCAGTTATAATTATATACTATTGATATTTTTGCTTTTCTGCCTTTGAAATGACTGTTATATTGTTTATGTTACTACAAAAAAAAAAAAACTTTCTCCTTATTAATGCTATGATAATCTATATGTGTTAACATGTATAATTCACTCTCCTATTCCTAAGGGAATGGAAGGATATATATTTTATGTGGTTCTAGAGATTCTGTGCATTATGTTAGCTATATATTTCTTACAGTATTAATACATTAATGGTGAAAAAAAAAATGTTACTGATGTTGTTTTTATCAATGCTGCTGTTAACATGTTATACTTACCTAGGCAAAGTTAGATAAGACAGTTAGTTATTCTAGGATAATATAACCAATTATTTAATTAATAATGTATGTAAATCATTACAGGGTAGAATAAGAAATTGGTATGTAAGACATAACAGTGTGTTAACTAACTAATATGTTCAAGAGCTGTAGATAGGTACTAGTGTTTAATGGGGAATGTGTAGGTTAGTTTTGTAGGGTTAGTTGTAGTTATCATAGGTTTTGTATATCTTGTTAGGGTGTTATTATATAATAGTCATTTAGGATTGATGTATACCAATAGAAGTATAAACAGTGTTAAAACCTATGTTTGTCCTGGTCCAGGAGAATAGTGGATAGGCACTGGTTAGGGATGGGGCATTTAGTTTGCTTCCAGATATTTCAAAATCTGATATTATACCGAATCTAGTATCGTTTTCAAATTCAACATATACACTAACATTTTAAAAGTATTTTTATGTGGATAATAGACTCATGGAATGTTAAAGGTTTCCAGAATCTGAAAAAAAGGAAACTATTTTTTCATTTGCTTCTTCAGTCAAAAGCACAATTTATATTGTTACAAGAAACCCACTTGGCTAATGATCAATGGACTGCCATTAAAAATAAAAAATGGATCAGGGGTGATAGCTTCGAAGGGACAACTAATAGTGCAGGTGTAGCAATAATCATCAAAACTCAGTTCCAAGAGAGAATTTTAGATTTTAAAATGGATAAAGAAGGAAGATGGTGTTATGTAATTTTTATAACAAAATTTTACGATAAACCGGTGATTCTTCTTAATATATATGCCCCATGTACCAATCAGCAAACCTTCATAACATCACTTTACTTTATTTTAAACCAATATAACAATTATTATATAATAATAGGAGGTGACTGGAATACATACCAAGACCCTAAACTAGATAAAACAAGTCCCCATAGATCTTATAATAATCAGGCAGTGATAGCACTGCAGGAACTTAAAGCAGATTTTAAACTTTATGATCCATTTAAATATAATAAGGACCAAATGAATCCAAATAACTTCACATTTTATTCGAGCTGTCATAAAATGTGGTCCAGGATCGATTTCTTTTTAATATCAGATACACTAATGTGTTTTGATCCCTATATATACATACAAGCTCGTTATTTGTCGGATCACTCCAGGATCACATTAACCTTTAAGAAAGATACTTGTCATAAATTGCATGCTAGGGGTTATAATTGGACATTAAATCCATATCTATTGCATAAAGAGGATGTATTAAAAGAAGCTCAGGAGTTTTTAATCAATTATTAAATAAGCTTTTAGAAAACCGACATCCATCAGACATAGAATGGGCAACTATCAAAGTGCAAATTAGAGGAATGTTTATCCAAAAAGCTACTTTCTACAAGAAATTACAAGTGAAAGATATGCATGACTTGGAATCAAAAATTGAATTATTAGATCAGGAATTAATTAGAAATTATAGTAAACAAACCGAAACGGAATTATTAAATTGTCAGAAGAAACTTTTTTTATTACAAAACAGTAAATTATCATTCCATGAACAGAAAAGGCTGGTAAAATACGCTAATCACATACAGACCCCGTCAAAAGCACTAGCACGTATTATTAATCAATCAAGTCACCTTCCCAAATCCCTGAAATATACTTCAACAATAAAACATACACCAATACGGAAGATATCATAAAGGTTTTTGAACTAATATTTTCAGAACTATATGGTGAACAACAGGATGTAAATCCAAATAAGAATAATAATGATTTTCTTCAGAAAATTATATTTCCAAAGATTAATGATGAGCTTCATATGAACCTGATTAAACCTATTTCTTCAGAGGAAATAACTGATGTTATCAAGAAATTGAAGCCATACAAAGCTCCGGGACCGGATGGTTTGACTACAGAATTTTATAAAACTTTTAGTGATATTCTGGGGAAAATACTGTCAGTGGTCTTTAACTATATTATTAACAATAAAATTACTGACCCACACTTTAATGCATCGAAAACTATTCTCATACCAAAAGAAAATACTGATCGACAAAACCCGGATAATTATAGACCCATCTCACTTTTAAACATAGATATGAAAATTATGACATCGATTTTGGCTAACAGGTTGAAAATGGTAATTAACCCTATAATATCTGATGAACAAGCCGGTTTTATAAATAGCAGACAAACTATAGATAATACATTAACACTGCATACAATGATTTCTCATGCCACCCATAAAACCATAATCTTTACGCACTTATAATTGATGCACAAAAAGCATTTGACAGAGTGAACTTAGAATATTTATTTGACATTTTAACATGTTTTAACATACCGCAAGAATTCACTTCAACTTTAAAAAATTATATACCAATCCTTATACAAATCTAGTCATTAACAGGAATCTTTCAAAAGAATTCAAATTAAAAATGGTACACGTCAAGGTTGTCCTTTATCATCCTTGTTATTCAATTTGTATTTGGAACCTCTATTTTTGCACATTAAACAAAATATCTATCATAATGCTCCAAGGATCTATGGTACGAAGATCACAATGGCTGCTTTTGCAGATGATTTGAGTATTTATTGCACAACACCTGTTTCGGATACTAATAAATTATTAAAGGCAGTAGAAGAATTTGCAAAAATTTCCAATTATAAATTAAATTTAAAAAAAACTAAGATATTCCCATTAAAGACACCTACACCTTTTTCACTATTACCATTAGTAGGGCAGGTAAAATCAGAAGAAAAATAAAATACTTAGGAGTGGTTTTCTCAACAGACAACAGAG
Source organism: Protopterus annectens (assembly GCF_019279795.1). NCBI lineage: Eukaryota > Metazoa > Chordata > Ceratodontiformes > Protopteridae > Protopterus > Protopterus annectens. The sequence continues at coordinate 530,619,318 of NC_056737.1, read as the reverse complement.
ATTTTTATCTCAATAATGTTAAGGTTATTTGGGAGCAGATAGTATCTGACTTGAAAAGATGGGATAATCTGAAATTACCAATAATGGCGAAGACTTCAATTATTAAAATGAATATACTTCCTAGATTACTATATATTTTTAGAGCATCACAAGTTCAAATCTCCAAAAAATTCTTCAAACAGCTTCATACAGAACTAGCTAGATTTCTATGGGAACCTAGAAAAGTTAGGATATCGTATGATAAATTGATGGCTCCAAAAATAGGGAGGGTTGGATCTACCTAATTTCGAAACATATTATTTAATAATAAACACCAATAGACTTTTAAGAATAATTAACTTTGATGGGTGTAACTCGAAATGGGTTCCCAAATGGCTGGTTCTTAATCATAAACATGTCAAGGAATTGGATATTAACTGCAAGGCATTACCTTTTTTAAACAAAAATACTCTTAAAGTGTACTTCATGTTGGAACATATCAAAACATATATAGTTTCAGTACAAAATCTCTTTAACTCATTACATCTTTTGCAAAGTATGATAATTCTTCAACCATTTCACAAAAATCCAAATCTGAAAATTGGTAACCAGCTGATAGACCTTAAGAAATTCCCACTTATAATTAATTTAACCCTACTTGATTTATATCCTTTTTTAGGTATCCCGATTCACAATATTTTAGAAGAGTTGAATCTCCCCAAATCGTATCTAATTATAATAAGACAATTAAAAGACCTATCAATAAGTTACCTTAGTAAAGGGAATGACATAATTAAAGAAGAAGATTTAAACATGTGTCTGAACTTATGGCAAACCCTTACACAGGAATGTAAATATATAACTGCAGCATATGGTTTGATTAAAGAAATAAAATATAATAATCAAATATTAATTTCCAAATACTGGAGAGAGAAATTGTTGACAATTGAAGAAAGTAAAATACTAAAAGCAATTCACTTAACCATAAAATCTGTGTCCCTTCAGAAGCTATTATTTACCCAATTGATGATATTTAATAACGCGTATTATACTGGCCTCACTCTACACAAATTTAACTCAAAGAACTCACCAAAATGCCCATATTGTATAGATCAAACAGCCGACCTCCTACATATGTTTTGGAGTTGTAAATGTATTTTCAAACTCTGGAATTCCTTGAAACTTCAACTACAAAAATGGGATATCAACATTCCACACTCTCCTGGGAATTTACGATTTTACATATTCCACCACCCAACTTGGAAAGAACCCAAAGAATTATACTAGTCAATATTTTTGTTGATGAAGTTATATATAGCTTCCAATTGGTTGAACCCTTTACAGACATCATGGCAAAATTTCAAGATAGTAGCCACCAAACATATTCTAGCACATAAATTTCTAATTAGTGATCATAAGAAAAATGTAAACAATACAAAAATATGGGAACAAATCTTTAACATTGTATTAGCTTAAAGTTCCATTCCACTATTCGCTGGGAAAAACTGAATAACTGTTGAATTTTATTGAGATAAGTCTTATATGGTTACTAGTTCTTTTTTCTTCATTATTTTTTTTTTTAGAAGTGTATAGGTATGTATAATGATTCTATGTAACTGTTGGAAGCATTCATGTACATATTGTAAGTAGTTGGTAGTACTGTATTAGTTGTTTGGAAAAAATAAAATAAAGAATTATTATTGAAAAAAAAAAAAAAAAACTGCAGTCCCTGGAAACACTCCTTGCCCTGAAGAATGCACACATATGTGTAGTCACAAAAACATGGTTCAGAACCATGGAAAACACCCTGGCTATCAACGGCTACAATGTCTTTTGTACATTTCAGACCCCCTCAGCAGAGGATAAAACAAAAGGAGGAGGTGTCTCAGTGTTCATAAAGGACAAGTACACTGCTAGACTGCTCAAACAACATGACTGTCTCGACTTGTGCCTGACCTTCAAGGCATTCTCTGATCCAGTGCTGATGAAAATGTTACATGTCTAACTAACCATAGGTATGACCCCAATCATATCCTTGCTAGATGCAGATCCCCTAACATGAGTCTGATAAACCACACCTCCTACCTAAACCTACTCTAATCTCTTAACATTCAGCCTAACACCATACTTATTAGTGACTTCAACTACTCCTCCATAAACTGGGAGATTTATGCAACCCATAATTCACTTGCTCAGAGATTTTTGGACTTTGTCAATGCAAACACCCTAGAGCAACTAGTTAGCTCCCTAACAAGAGGTACAAATATCCTAGACCTAGTACTGACAAACATGGGGAAGGGTGCTACTCCCTTCCATACATTAACTCCTCCCTGGTAAAAGATCTGACCACAAAATAATCTCCTTTAGCATTAAAACCAACCTAGAACCCCCATCAAACTCCTAATCTGTTAAGAACTTTGCTAAGGCCAATTACCACAAACTAAGTGACAGCTTATTAAACCTCCAAGCCCCTCCAAACCTGGATAACACTGAGGCATACTCTGGACTCGGCACAAAAGCACTGTGCAACCACATTCAGAGCTTAGAGAGGAGGCAGTACCTGTGAGAGTAAAACATATGACTACTGGCAAAAATAAACCACCCTGGTGGACCCCTAGCATATGTAGGCTATTCAACAAAAGGAAACAAAATCCTCTCCAAAGCCAAGAAGGAACATAAAAAACAGTGCAAGAACATACTCATCAGTCTAAACAAACAAATTAGAAAGCTAGTCAAATCTGCCAAAGCAAACTATGAGGGAAAGATAGCCTCCCAGGTGAAGTATAACCCTAAGGCGTTTTTTTAATTATGTTTATAACCTCAGGGGAAACACTCAGTAATGTCCTGATTTAATCATGAATGGCAGCACTTACACCCAGCCTGATACTATAGCAAACCTGTTGGTTGACAAGTTCAGTTCAAACTCCCCCTTCACCTCATTCTACACCCAAAGAAATACCCTCAATCACCCCCCTACTGGTCATTACAAGGAAACATGTCCTTACTGCACTTGCTAAAGCCAAAAACACAGCCTCCATGGGTTCTGACAACATTCCAGGATGCTTCTTAAATAGCTGGAGGGATGCCTCCAGGTGCATCTGCAGTTACCTCCTACTGACGCCGCTAGGCGTCAAATATTGTTTGTTCATATTTGTATCAATAATTCCAAAAGTATGCTATGTACACGGTTTTAAAAGATTTCATCTTAAAGCTTACACAATGGCAAACTCAACTGCATTAATATTTGACTTCTGTTTAGTGCAGGTAAATAGTTATTAACTGTTGTTTTTATGATATTAATTTATATAGATGTAATTTTCACATTTTTCTAAATATCTCAACAACTAAGTAACACAGACAGAACTCCTTAGCCTCATATGAAATCTCTCAGGCAGATGAATAAAATGCTCCTGACAGTATGTGTGTAACTTGAGTGCTTGCTGAGATACTGTAAGCTGTTTACAAAATATTGCAAATGTAATAGTTACTGTGTTTACTGTGACTTATAAAATTTGTTTTAAGACCTAGAAACTGAAGAATACTACTACAACTATAAAAATAGTTTGTGCTGAAGAGTTTGCCATTCATTCTTCTTACATGACCCCTATGTTTCCAGATATATGAACATTTGTTTGAAATGTGAGGACATAATTTGATTCTGTTAAAAGGCTTAGGCTCTGCAAATTGGAAGTTACAATACAAACTTCCTGAGCTCCACTGGAGTGAATGAGTTAAAACAGAATTTATCAAGATGACTAGAAACCTTCTTCATCCACAGCCTCTGAACAGGCTTTGTCCCAGATGAATGAAGACCTGCAACAGTTGTTCCTCTGCACAAGATGAGCCCATCAATTGACCCAGGGAACTACAGACCCGTAAGCTTGACCAGTCTCATCTGCAAGGTCATGGAAAAAATTAATATGAACCCGCTCAATAACAACATAGGAACTCTCCAAATGCTGTACCAGACACAATTTGGCTTTGTCAAAAGGAGGTCTCGCCTACTTGATATGGTGGCCTTCTTCACGAAATTCACCAGGGCCATGGATGAGGGTAAAATGGTACACACCACTTATCTAGACCTAGCCAAAGCTTTTGATACACTCCCCCAGTTGGGGATCATAGATAAATCTACTGAGTTAGGCATAAACCCCTACACTGTCAGATGGACAGCCAACTGGCTCAGTGACAGAACACAAGTTGTCCAGATATGTAAATACACTTCTGATAAGAAACCTTTCACTAGCAGTGTCCCACAGGGCTCAGTGTTGGGACCCCTCCTTTTTGGTATATACTTCTCAAAAGTAAAGGCTAATGTTGGGATCCTCTGACTCACCAAGTTTGCAATTGACTGTAAACTGGAAGCAATCACTGAATCCCCAAAACAATGCTGACATCCTACAAACATACCTAAAAATGACAAATGACTGGTGCCAAAACCATGGTCTGAGACAAATGCTAGAAAATGCATAATCATACCCTTCCATAAATCAGTTATCCCTCAGATTATAATACTGATAGCACACCCCAAAAAGTAGATCAAGTGTTGAGGGACCTAGGAACATAGATAGGGACCTAAACTTTGACTTCCAGGTAACTATGGTAATGAGTAAATCCTTCTGTGTGACTCAACTTGTAAGTAAGGGCATGACATCAAGATCAAAGGAAGTCATAGTGCATTGTACATGGCCCTCGTCAGGCCCATAATTGAATACAATGCTCCCTACTGCATGTACATAACCAGGCACTTACACCAATTGGAGGGGCTCCAGAGGTTTCTCACTAAAAAAATGCAAGGCATAAGACACATCTTATGCAGACCGACTAAAGACCCTATCCCTTTACTCTGTCTCATATTGTTTATTGAGAGGGGACTTGTGCCTGACCTTCAAGGCATTCTCTGATCCAGTCCTGATGAAAATGTTACATATTAGCAAGAAAAGTTATATGAGGGTTACATGTTCCATGGACCTGAACCTTATTTGTGACTCTAATAGAACTTGCTGGAGAGACAGATTCGTATCCCAAAGGCTACCTTGTCTATGGAATAAACTTTCCATCTTTGTAAAACAAAGACTGTCCCTCACTTTCTTCAAAAAAAACTTTGGATAAATGTATGGGGAACCGTCAATTCACTCCTGGTGTACTGCCCATGTCCCTTTTGGACAGAGGCAGTCTGTAAAATGACTCTGGGCTCCAACACCCAAAGACCCACTCCCCTGATACTACCCTATCCCATATCTGGGGAATTAAGATATAATATTGTCATATCCTGGGTATTATTGACTAGGCTTGTAAAGGCTCTTGTGTCATTAACCTAGTAATCACCTATGACCCTATGAAGACTCAACCCATATGGCCTGAAGACTACTGCAGCAGAGAGGAATTTGAGCATAGACTGTTATAGTTAAATGCAATTTAGCAGCTGTACTTTCCTGTGTAATAATGGTAGCAGACATTTTGGGAATGGGGATGGTCACTCTAATTACTGGTAGAAGTTTGCGAGCTTTAAAGGATCATTGAGAATGTAGGGGACAGTGATCACGTAAGGAAGGGGCAGCATTTGTAGATGTCTTAGTTTACCCAGAATGTTTGTAATGAAAAAAGGTCAGTGATGGATAAACTGTGGGGATTTTGGTTAGATCTCATCCCCAAGTATACCAAAAGTTATGTAGGGAAGGGGAGAAAGAGAGACATTATTAAGTCTTTTTTCCATTGATAGTTAAAGCTGAAGTCACTATAATTATACATTTAGGATGTCTGGAGGACTGAATTATATCCAAGACAGTATTCTACACGGTAATTATATTAGTACAGGGTGGGATGATGGGCCTGCAATGGCTAGCACACATTTAGTGTGACCAATGAAACTAAGTTGGAAAAAGAGTCCAGTTGCCTTTGACAAAAAATTTTTACAGAATAAAGTAGAGAAAGACTGTTGTTTATTCATTTTATAAATTGCTGGGACAGTTACATCTGTAGGTTTTACTTTGTTGTCTTCAGAGGCACAGTTTGTTATAGAACAACATTAAACACTTTGGAGATGCAAGTGTTTCTCTACAAATCTACTGGGTTTTATATCACACTCTTGGTCATAATAACAGATAAGAGTTTAATTCATTTATAATATAATATACAGATTACAAAATATACAGAATACAAAATAATATCATCATCATCAACCTCAACCCCCCTTTTCCCATTTTCTGCATGGGGTCAAGATGTCATATTAACTGTCATCATCTCTCTCGATTCAGTGCCATACTCCAGCCTTCTTCAACACTGATACCTAACTGCCACAGATCTTCCATCACGTAATCTATCCACCTCTTTGTTGGATGCACTTGTTTCCTCTTACTGTCTTCCTGTCTGTCCGAATTATTCTTCTCCATATTGTATTATGCTTTTTTGCACATGTGTGCAAACCACCATAATCTTTTCTGCAATTAGAGCTACTTTGGCTTCTGCTCTTATGTCCTTATTTTTTTGTCTGTCCCACAGTGGACATCCTACCACCTGTCTGAGGCACTTCATTTCCATCACCTCTAACTTCCTCATCTGCTCTGCCTTTACTGGCCAGGCTTCTGTACCACACAGTAGTACTGGTCACACCACTGTTTTGTACACCTTACTTTTCATCTTCTTTGGCATTCTTCTGTCATACACTACACCTGACATTCTATGCCAGTTGGCTGCAGCCCTTCTGATTCTAGCTTTGATGTTTTCATTTAGACTCCTCATCTACCCCTCCCAAGTACTCGAAGCTGTTAACCTGTTCTACTATCTTCCCTTCTATCTTAATTCTCAGTTTCTTCTGATTTCTCCAATTTGCTGCCATTACCACTGTCTTATCCATATTTAGTTTCATCCCATGTGCCTTCAGTTTTGCATTCCATTCCCCTAGCCTTTACTGAAGTTCCTGCTCAGAGTCTGCCTGTAATGCCACATCGTCTGCATACAGCAACTTTGTTGATCTGTCCTCTCTGACCTGTTTTCTAATGTAATCCATCACCAGTGTAAAAAGCAGTGAGCACTCCCACTAGTAACCCCTCTGTGAGACTAAACACTGTTCGTATGTGAATCATTGGATCTTTGTACATAGCCTGCAGTAATTCTGCTGATGTTTGTAGGACTTTGAACCACTGCAGGACTGCCCAACTCAGCTTTCTTGGGGCCTTGGCGTATGCTTTCTCCAAGTCTAGGAATACCCAATTGGACTCTTTCCTCATCTCTAACTTCTTCTCAACCATCTGTCCCCCTGCAAACACTGGGTCAGCTGTGCTGCATCCTGATCTGAATCCAAACTGCTCATCACCCATCTTACTTTCTACAAATGTTCATATTCATTTATCAATCACCGTCTCGAGGACTTTCATGCAGTGTGACAGATGTTTGATACCTCTGTACTTTCTAGAGTTCTGAATTTCCCATTTGTTCTTGTACACTGGCACTAGCATACTTATTCTCCATTCATCTGCAATATGGCCTTTCCCTCTGTACTGCTAGGACCCTAAGGAGCCATTTCTCCGCTATCTAACCAAGTATCAAAAGATGCTATGACCTCATCTGAGCCTGCTGCTTTTCCTGTCTTTATTTTCCTCAGTGCTGTTCTTATGTCTTCTAAAAACAGTGCTCCTCCTCTTCTATCATCATAGGTTGCATCTGGGGCAGTGCAACTTCTGAGGAAAGCTGCTGGAAGTACTCCTTCCATCTGCCTTTAATATCCTGTGGGTTGGTGAGCAAGTTGTTGCTGGTATCACTTAAGAAAAGTGTTTGACTATCTTCTTTATTGTCCTGTTTTTGCCTTGCAAACTGATAGAGTTTCTTTGTGTCATTTACTGAGCCGCTATCCAGAAGCTGGTAGAGTGCCTCTGATACCACGTTCTTTGCTATTGCAACTCCACTCTTAGCCTCTTTCTTAGTCAACCAGTATTCTTTCCTACCTGGTCCATCTTTTCTATCTCCCACTTTTTCCTGCACTCCTTTCTTTTAATGACTTTCTGGACTTCTGTATTCCATCACCAGCTGTCCTTTTTTACCTTGCTTCCATACCTGGCTTGGCTGCATTGCTGTTCTATAGGCCTCACACATGCTGTTTTGAGGCACCACCATTCTTTTTCTTCAGCTGCACCTAGTTCCTCTTTCTTTCTGAGGTGCTAGAGCCCTCAGTAATTCCTTGCACTCCTGTGTTTTCTCTCCAGTTAGCCGCCCAGTCTTCAGCCTAGTGTCTGTTAGCCTTAGATCCTTCTTTGACCACTGCTTGGAGCTGATTGTGGAAACCAGTGGTTTATTTTGTGGACTGACTATTTCACTGGGGATGACTTTGCAGTCACTGATTCTACCCCAGTGCTTTCTCCTTACTAGGAGGAAGTCTACCTGAGTTGCATATTGGTTGCTCTTGTGTGTCTTGTGACTGTCTTTCTTGCTGAACCTTATGTTGGCTACTATTAAGCTGTTTGCCAGACAGAAAACTAGACTGGCCTCTTCTTTATTTCTGTTTCCCCACCCATGTGGATCTAGGCAGTCCTTGTATCTTGTCCTGTCTGTCCTGATATGTGCATTCAAGTCACACATTATTAACACCAATTCATGTTGTCTTGCTTTATCTAGTAGGTATTGCAACTGCTAACTGAACACATTATTTTCCCCATTATTACAACCCTGCTGTGGTGCATATGCTGAAATTATGAATAGTGATCCATCCTTACACTGGAGTCTGATTGCTGTGACTCTATCACTAATTCTGATGACATGCCTCATTGCCATCTGAAGCCACTCCCTCATCACAATTCATACACTATTTCTAGCCTCTCCTCCTTTTGAGTAGTAGACTCTAGATCCCAATCCAAGTGACTTTTTTTTTGTTTTACAGCATTGCCCTTCCATCTTGTCTCTTGGATACATAGGATGTCCAGCATCCTCTGTAGCATCATGTCATCCACTTTCAAGCTGCATCCTGTCAGTGAACCTGCAATGACTGTAGCAATTCTTAGTTCACGTTTGGCAGTTTGATTGATTTTATGTCCAGCTTTTGCTCAACAGAGCTATCACAAGTAACTCAAGCTGGGCAGCTAGACACCGGCCAGCCAGTAGCTTACTGACCCATGGCTGCTGGGCATTATGGTGGGCACACACTGACCAATAGAGGCACGTACATCCTTCACACTGTTAGCATGGGTCCCTGGCATAGGTGAGAGTAGGCTGGGTCCTCAACCTACTTATCATTGGTAACTACCCATGCCCATCTTGGTGACATTAGTCAACATGACAGAATCACCTAGAGACAATTTTTACACTGTCAAGTGGCTAACTGTGTTGCAGCACACAGTATGTAATGTATGTTCTACTATTTTGAGGATAGTGTGCACCACAGATAATGCCCAAAATGATTGGACTATAGAACCCTTCCCCCTTATAAGCACCATATAGAGTCTGTGCTGCTGCCCACAGCTCCATTTTTGGGTGCGTTTGAAGTTGAATAAGAACCCACAAATACACAGGGAGAACATGCAAACTCCATACAGGGAACTGGTCAAAAGCCAGGATTGTACCTTGTACATTGTGCATGAGAAGCAAAGACCTTAACCATTATGCCAACTGGTCAGTTTTGTAAGAAGCAAATAAATAGCATTAATCCCAAACTGGTTCCTAAGGAGCAATTGTTAAGCTTTCCAATTATTGCTAATCTCTAGGAACGTCAGGAAGTGATGTCCCTCTGTTTTTTCTCTCAACAGGATTAAAACAAAAGCACTATTCATAGGTAATTCATGAGAAGTAGTTTCTAGGCTCTCCATTGATTGGTAGTTTTACGGTTGTCCCCTTTTAAGTGAGCTAAAGTGGGACATGATGTGGCCAATATGACACTGGCCACACCCTCTACCCTGATGTCACCACAGGAGTGTGAAGGAGATGCTGTTATGGGTACAATGGCTGGTTGCTGGAGTAGCTGGCTGGCTGCTGGAGTGGTTGGGTAGCTTGATAGCTGGCTGCTGGAGTGGCTAGCAATCTGGCTGGCTACTGGAGTTGCTAGCTGGCTGGCTGACTACTGGAGTGGCTAGTTGGTTGGTGGGAGTAGCAGCTGGATGGATGAATGGCTGGAGAGATTGCTTAATGGCTGGATGGATAGATGGATGGATGGATGGATGGATGGATGGATTGCTGGCTGGATGGATGGCTGGATGGATTGCTGGCTGGATGAATGGATGGCTGAATTGCTGGCTGGCTTGATGGCTGGATGAATGGATGTATGGATGACTGACTTGCTGGAGGAATGGATGGCTGGCTGGCTGGCTTGTTAGAAAAAAAAAAGCAAATCTCAGTCTTTTTCTTTAGCAGCTGTAGAAGTGCTAAAAATAAACCTCTCTACATCCGTGATCTTTGCAGGGCTCTTCCTGCTTCAATCCCCACCCCTTCATGAATTGCAGCCAATTGCTGCACAATTTAAAGCACCCTGACCTAATGGGGAATAGCTCTACCTGCAAGTCCAGGTTGGTGACGTAGCTGAATTGCCATGGTAAAGCCAGAAGTAATTGCAGCTTTTCCATGGCAATTCAATGCCATTGAAAAGCGGGACTTTTCAAGCCCCACTACCTTGCACAGTGGCCAACGGGTTGAGGCAGCTCAACCTGTGAGTGTCCCGCTGATAATGGGACAGGTGGCAGCCTTAGGTAGTCTAGTCCCAGATGTTACAGGTTATAAAAGTAAAGGGATTAATACTATGAATATTGTGGTATGTACTGTGAGTGGGATGATCTGAAACAAAGACTTGCTCAAGGTTTAAGAGTCTGAGGGGATGGCCTTCCCAGGTAGATCTTGCAGAATCCAGTGGAATGAGTAGATGAGGCTGAGAGGAGCTTCCGAAGTCAAATTTACAGTGAATCTGGGAAGCTCAAAAATTATCACATTTAAAAAAACAACATGAACAGGATGGTGGGGTGTTAAAAATTCAGTCTTACAGCAGCAGTAGTCTCATAGTACTTGCAGTTAAATAGGAATGCAGCTAAATAAGAAATAGTATTTCTTAGCACGTCCCACTAATTAGCTAGACTTAATTCCTTTTCAGTCAGCAAATGGAAGTGGAATTCTTTTCTAACTGACCCTAGCTAAGAACTTCTAAAACTTCAAGAAAAAAATCTTTAAGGTCAAACAAAATTTAAAATAAAACAGGCTGTAATATAAGAGCAATAATAGTAATAATAAAATAATAAGGAAAGTATCCATACTGTAAATGGAGAAATCCAGTCCAAAATCCAATGTAGTCACATCCAGTTAAATTTCCTCATCTTCTCTTTGCCTACTTTGTGACTCTGAAGAAGTCATGTCACCAGACAGTGCTCTGAGCTAAATGGGAAATCAGGCTAGGATTCTCAGTAGAATCCTGGACCGCATGCCTATGAATCAATTAACTTCTGAATTCTGTAGTTCAATCTGTCTATGACCTCAGTGCTACTTAATGAATATTAGCAACAGAGTTAATGCATTTTGCAAAATAATATACAACTATTTTAAATTATGTTGATAATTAATTAGAAATGGTCCAAATTCAGTTAAGTGTTGCAGGCTAAAGTAGAAAGTATTGTAAATGTATTTAATTCAGTAAGTGTTGCAGGCCAAAGTAGAAAGTATTGTAAATTTATTTCAGACTCTGGCCATAGGCATTAACTACAAGAAGCCTCATCTCATTCCCAGAAAACAGCAACCTCCATATATGTAGTTACAGATTTAGCAGAGACTGGAGTTTTACTTCCCTGGTATGACCTTGAGGAAATCACTTCTTTCATGGAAAAAAAAGAAATAAACTTCCTCATCAGTCACAACAGTACTTCAAGAATCTGTACCCATATATCCTCTTATACATTAATGGTACCTCCTAAAAGACTTCATATTAGAAAACTGCAGTGGGTATTGAAGACGGTCAGAAAGCATAAAATATATTTATCAAAATTACTAGTAACAGTATTATGGTCAGGAAATAAAATAATTCCTCTGATAGGTGAATCCATATGATTTTTCAGTGAGATGTCACTGCTTCCTGTCAGTCTTTTTGTATGTACTTAAACACTACCATACTGTTTATACTTCAGTGAAGGGGGGCTTATTTTTGAAATCCTTTTTTATATAAATCAACCTGCAGAATTGTTTTAGAAATTATATGTGCTTTTTACTTTTCTGTGAATGTCCCATCTTCAGCCATCTTAATGATAGCTCTTTTCTATTTACTGTATGTTCAAAAGGTCAGTTATGTTCTTCTTTGTGATAAACAATCTTGTTTCAGAAATTTTTACTATACTAACTACACTGCTGTCAGCCACTGATACCATGTATACTTACATCAATGAAGGCTGCATTACTGCTGAAGTATCTGTTGATGTAACGTAAGCCTTCATGACAGTGAACTATAGTCTTAAATTGGAGAAACTTCAAAATTGTAATTTTTGTGAAAACACAATTGTCTGGTTCAGAAGTTACCTGTTGGACAGAATCTTCCAAGTCAGCAGTAATAACATGCTGTCTGACAGGTGAACACTTCTTACTGGATTCTTAGCTTGTTAGCATAAGAAGTCCGGACAAAGCCAAAAATAATGGTGTGACAAAAGCCCAAAAATTTGTGACACATTAAATATTCATCTTATATATAAAGTTAGAAAGTTGTTAGAATAAAAAGTTTTGTGTTATGTATTTGCTGAAAGATATGAAGTCATAAACTCAAATGTCTGTCATTATTTGTTGTATTCAGTCCTCTCTGGTTTGCCAGAAAACTACACATTGTATGAGAAACAGAAAAAATGAGGCAGAAATCTTCATATTCTGCAAACGTCTGGAGAGTTGAGAGGTAACTGTAGTACCTCAGGACTCTGTCTTAAGTCCATATCTATTCCATTTTTAATGATGTTACTCTAGACTTACCTAATCACAACATAGTTATGTAGGCGGATAAAATTCTTCTTCTAGTCAGCAAGTCCCTTAATTCACTGCAATACACAGCACAAACACAGTTTGCATATGTATGCATCTGGCTCCATAAAAAAACTCCAAATTAATATTACCAAAACAAATGTCACCATTTTCTTCTTCTAAGAAACTAGCATCCCTAACTAATGCATATACAAAACTTAAAAGGTAATGTTATCCCTAATGTTACAAATTAGAAACACCTTGGTTTAGCATTTGACCCCTCAGTAAACTTCAGCAATCACACAGACCTTGTTAATCTCAAAGTATACTGCAGTTGAAACTGTGTTATAGACTTTCACATCTCACCTCAGCAGCAAGAATAGCCTTAACCAAAAATGTTCAAAACTGAGCATGCTGTACCCCCGATAGCCCTACACTCTATATACAATATCCAAAAACTTCAAGTAGCTGAAAATAAAATATTTAGATCTGTCTTTCTTGCAGACAGTAACTGCCTTCATTGCATCCTATGTGATAAAACACAATGGCTGCACCATATTAGCAAAGCCACTTACCTATTACATACTGTCTTGTTTAAAATTCTAAAAGTAGGCTATTATCTCAATATAGAAGCAAAGTTACCTCTTCACACTAGCCATACCTAGATTCAAACTTGCTATTGGAGAAAAGCCTTCTCAAGACTTCTCAAGAATTGGAAAAACTATATGAAACCAACTACCTGCTGATGTGGAAAAGCACTGACACTCTGACATCATTCAAGAAGTCTGTTAGGCAACATCTGAAAAAATGAATCAAAGTACGTCTACTTTTATGAAACTGACTACATCATAAATATACTCTACTATTGCACTCTAAATTGGAAAGTTAACATTCTCTCTACATTAGTCATGTGTTTGTGTATGCTATATTTTGTTTGTGTGCGCTTTGTTATGTTTTAAGTAATGTTCAAACTGTCTGTAGCTGGATACGTATTACTATACTGTACTTTCTTATTGTATACTTGTACCAGGTTTGAGACTGAAAAGGGTCAGTACAGCAGCTCACTAACCCAGTTATCAAACTAAAAAACAAAGCAAATGATCCCAGCTAAAATAACATTTTCAAGAATATGTTTTTCATAAAGGTTCTCATCAACTTCATATCATTTCTGAAGCTTCAAAAAGACTAGAATTCCCAGCACCATTCAACTTTTTCACTAGACCATCTGCTCTGTATGAAAATATTTTCCAATTATGCTATTTTACTTTTTTCTTTTATTAAAATTATCCATTTGGTGTGCTGGCTGAAATCACATTTAAATCTCTGTACGAATAAAGGTGCATACTTATCATTACTGTTTTTGGTAGAATTCCTTCCCAAAATAATTTCCTACTCAGAGTATCTCTTAGACATCAAGACCAAGAAGCTGCACTAAAGACAGAATTCTAAGTATGTGCTGCTGTAATAGAATTCTAGGTATGTGCTGCTGTAATATTCCTACCTAATCCTAAGTATGAACAAGATTGCCCTCCTCTCCTGCAATTTCATTTCCTTATAATGAATACATTTTAGACATGTGACTACACTCATCATAACTGTAGATGTTAAAATAATAAAATTACCCCCCTCAAATTCTGCACATGTTTTTGATCAGATTACCATTGTATATAATTAGTTCTGTATCAGTACTGAATTGCTAGTATGTTTTACACTATTAATAAGGCTAATTCAAAGTAGTACTTCTTTCCGAACTGTTTTGGTACATAATTTGGGTTTAATCCTCTCCTTCCAACTTTCATTTGCTCATTGTCATGCAGTGGTCATGGAAAATAGTATGTATCCCACACATACCTCTCAACCTCTTAGAGCAAGAAATCTGGACAAAGCCATAAGTAAAAGTTGGACAAAGGGCCAACAATAGGGACAATTTTTAAATATTGCTCTTACAAACTTAGAAAGTTGATAGAATAACAGGTTTTACATCAGCATGAATTTTCTGAAGGGTATGAAGTCTGAAACTCAAATGTCTGTCTTTATTTTCTGACTTCAATGAGTTGCCACTAATTTGCAAGAAAACCACATTTTTATGAAAAATGGACCAAAAATAAAAAATCTGGACATTCTGCGAAAAACTGTACAGGTGAGAAGTATGATCCCACATGCCAGATCCCATGTTGTGCAGACATGAAGTCCTGACTGTGACTAAGGCATCTTGGGTTTGCTTAGTAACCTGGTCACTAGAAGAGCTGGAAAGATGGGAGAGAATGATGTGGCTTTGTCTGCTCATTTCTCCCCAGGACCATCTCAAGCCAAGTCAGTGCCATGCAGGAGGGTCTGTTAATCCCCTGATGCTGAGATGAGCCCTTATTCCTGTTATGGTTTATTTGGATTACAGGAAGCTGGTAGAGACCATTATGTTGGTGCAGCAGCAATAGTCAGAAACTATGATTCACCAGGGCTCAACACTGTAGCTATTTCACCCATATTATCCTCACCTTTTGTTTCAAGCAGCTGATGCATCCTCATCAGTGTCCAGCTTTGTGTCATTTACCTTCTCGAGGTTTACATTGGCAGATGATGTATGTTTCTGTTTAGTGCTCTGCTGTTTGGTTTTGTGCTAGTGGTATTCTACGCTGGTAGTATGAGGAATGGACAAGTCTGAGAAGAGTTTCAAAAAGTGCAAAAGGTGTGGCCACAAAATTCTTCCCTGGGACACTCACAAACTCTGCATGGCATGCTTGGACCAGAGGACCTCTTAATAGATCGCTCAGTTTTTAAGGCCATTGGGCCATGTTCTTTGGCCAACAGAAGAAACAAGCTAATTTTAAAAAGGCTCCTTCATATAGATCCTTCTCTGGAGAAATGTAATAAGGAGAAAGATATTGAATACAGGAGAAAGAAATCTGATGATACTGGCCCATTCTTGGCCCCAAATTGTTACGACTGGAGCCAGCCCAATTTTCTGTTATACTCACTGTTGTTCAGGAGACTTCTCCATTGGCTCCAGCTTAGTCATAGAATATACTAATCGGACATAAGTCCCCAAGCCAACTATCAGCAGGCACTCATCTGTGAGGGAGTCACCCTGATTTATTTCCAGATTACCATCCACATCTTCTATTCAGTCTGTCAAGTCCTTCAGGAGCACCACAAATGCAGATTGGAACCATATGATAAAGGTCCTATTTTAAGACACAGAATGAGACGAGTGTCATTCCATCTCCATCATCAGTATCAAGGGAGGATCTGCTTGGCTCTTCATCACTCGTGCTTGCTCCTTCCCTGATCCATGGTTTGGAAGCAATGTTTTCAGAACCAAGGTATCACCTGGAGCCTGTATATCCTAGGATGACTGGTATGGTTATCTCAACACCATTTTCAGGCATCAACTTGACTCAAGTCCATCAATGTTGACTGAACCTCAGGATCTAGTGCTGAATGCTGGGTCTTCAGCACTAACCCAATTAGTATATATTACTGGTGTTTGACACATCAGCCTTCCATGAATCAGCACCAGTCTCATCCTAAAGCCCTCCAGGTCATCAGTATTAATATTTTCTTCCTCAGCTCCACTTTCATTCTCTTTGGTGGGGATGGATGCAGCTCCATGTCATAGTCCACTGATGCCAACAGATCTGGAGTTGGCATTCAGTGTGATGGAGAGGATGTTTGCCAGTCCTCCTCCATAATCTGTACTTATCTTATGCTTCAGCCACAGGCACACAACAAATCATTATCTTTTCCCAATCATCAGACATACCAGAATCAGATCAAAATCGATAGCCTCAAGCAACCTGCAAAAGTTCAGTCCGATTCCTCTGGGGGTTTGGATCCCCCTCATATCCTTAGAAAGAGGATGTGCAAGAGGAAGCACATAGACTGCCCTATGAAGTTACTGACCTCTGACACTGATTTGGATAAATGGGAGGGTTCCCCACAATCCCCTCCATAAGATGTCACCTTTGGTGAAATCCTTACATTGATGACACAGAGTGGATCCTGGACAGTTGCCCCCCCCCCCCAAGAAAAGGAGGTGCTTTTTGAAGCTTATACCATTCTATACCTCTTGGGTGATCCAACCTGCTAACCATCTGATAGATTTGGCTGCCAGGAAGGTATGTCAGGAACCAGATTCTTCAAAAACCCTATTAAAAAAACTAATAAAACTCTTCACCCCCCCCCCCCATGATAGGCAGCACTGGTCCAAGGGACCTCTGATGAAATCTACAATTGTAACAATTGTAACAGCAGCCACCAAGTGAGCACTGTTAGATGATGCACATGTTATATATCTACCTAACAAGGAGCCCAGTATGACAAACAGAGTGGTGAACCTTGCATATGCCATGGCCACCTTTGCCTTGATTCATAGGTTCATAGGTGCTTATTAGGTTAATGACCACAAGGGCCTTTTTAAGCCTAACCATACATCCCAAATCTCTGACAAGTTTTGGTACCCTTGATAAGTGTAAGCAGGGGCTTGGGAGATGAAACATTTTTAAGCAGCAGCCTGGGAGATGAACCACTAACAGGAAGGTTGTGTCCATTAGAGACATAGGTGTCAAACCAGGGATGAATTTTCTGTTCCCCATCCAATTGTCCAAGTTACACTTGAATTAGATTAGGAATGAACTCTGCTTCATGTGGATGGGGAGCCAATTCCAGAGACAGGGTAGTCTCTGGGACACATACCTGTCTCTCCAGCAGGTCCAGTTATATCACATATTGAGAGTGTTGAACTATCCATTCTCATATAAAGCACTTCCAGAGAAATTCTGTGGAATAGGCTTTAGACTTTTTGTGGAAGCCACCTTGGCCAGAGTTAAGGAAACTGAGACTACAATGGAGACAATGCTAAACATTACCAACATCTTCATGAAGCTCTTAGGTAATGCAGCCAGTGGAGCAATAAGGGTAGCAGACACACGCATCAACATGTGGTGTCATGCCTGGTTCTGCTTTGCAGCTTTGTGAAAAATTTTAAGGTGTCCTCGACTAACTCTCCCATAGGTTCATAGGTAGGTACTAGGCTATCTGCCCGAGGGCATGTATAAGCCTAGCCAGAGTGTATTGGCTTTCACCACCCCATTGATTAATTAACTGATCCTCTGTCAAGCAGAGCCAATGAAGTGATCCCAGGGGTGTGTTTTCTGTTACACATCCACTCGGAAAGGTTTCTCTTGAAGAGTGTTAGTGAGGGGCTCTGCCTGATGTAATTTGGAATTTTGTTCCAAAGCATGGGGAGTCTCTGTGACAGGAATCTATCCCTCCAGCATGTTCTATTTATTGCTGTGGCACGGTTTAGCTCACTAGAGCGCGTGGCTCGCAGTGACTTGGATTTCTTTAGGTGGAGCATGTCCATCAATTCTGAGTTGGACATGGCTTTGTAAGTCAGGCAGAGATCACCTCTGAGTAAGCAATATGCCACTGAGTACAGCCGGAGTTTTTTCAGTTGGGCTGCATAGGACATATGTTTGAGGCCAGTAATCCTCTTGGTAAGGTACTTTTGTGGTCTTTTCAGCTGTTGGAAGTGTCTTGTGAGGTACATCCCAAATGGGGCATTGTACTCTATAATGGGTCTAATGAGTGATGAGTAGAGGGGCACTATAACCTCTTTATTTCTAGATGCAAACCCTTTAGTAATTAGATGGGCCACATAGAAGGATTTCCTAACTACTTTGGCAATATGATTGTCAAAGGAGAGATTACTATCTACCTGGGTCCCCAGATATCTTATTACCTCTTCTGTATTAAGGGGGTTGCCACCTATGTGGTAATTCGTGAGTGTTTTGTTTTTCCCAAATGGGATGACTGCATTTTTTGGCATTTAGCTTGAGGCCATGACTTTGACTCTTTTCGAGGATGTCCGTGTCAGCCGGAGAGTCATTTATGGCTCCCAGTTTGCAGTCATTGGTGAACTTGGTTAGCCATAGTCCTCCTGTGTTTGCCTGTGCTTCTGAGAAGTATATGCTGAAAAGTAGGGGTCCCAGGACTGAGCCTTGTGGGACACCACTTGTGACTGGTTTAGAGTCAGACCTGGAGCCCACTATTCTTACCGTGTGAGTTCTGTCTGTAATTCAGTTGGCAACCCATCTCTTGATGTAGGGGTTTATGTTCAGGCTGGTAAGTTTTTCAGTAATACCCGAGTGGGGAATGGTGTCAAAAGCCTTGGCAAGGTCAAGGTAGGCTGTGTGAACCACCTTTCCCTCGTCTATGGCCTTAGTGACTGTCTCAAAGAAGTCAACCAGGTTTAGTAGGCATGATCTGCCCTTAACAAAGCCGTACTGGATCGGGTCAAATGTTTAGAGGTTTCCAATGTCTTTATTAATGAGTTCCATGATGATGCACTCCATAGCCTTGCAGACCAGGCTAGTCAGGCTTATGGGGCGATAGTTACCAGTGTCAGTTGTGGCCCCTCCTTTGTAGAGAGGAATAACCATTGCTGTGTGCCATTCTATGGGCACATAGCCTGTGGAGAGGCTGAGGTTGAACAGCGTGTTTAGGTGGGGGGGTTAGTTCGTTCTGTAGTTCGTGCAAGACGCAGCCTGGGACACCATCTGGTCCCATTGATGCTGTGTTTTTGGCCTTTGAAAAGGCTGTTTTCACCTGTGCGTCTGTGATTTTTGGGACACTACACTTTTCCAGTATTGTTGTTGGTCCTTTTGGAGGTGAGAGGAGGGTGAAGTTTGCACTGAATCTATCTGCCAGGATGTTGGCAATATCAGTAGGTTCAGTATATTTTGTACTAGTTCAGTGTATATCTGCGAGTTGCCACTTAGATTCTTAACATAGCTAAAGAAGGCTTTGTGGTTATCTTTTGAATAGTATGGTCTACCATGATGGTTCTGCTTTATTCTGATTCACTGTGAAAGACAAGTTATTGAAGTGTGAGCAGAAAGGTAAGACACTCCTATAGACATTAAATTTGAGACCCCTAAAAATTCCACAGTAGGAATCAGAAGGTCCAAGTCCTTATCATTCTACAAACCCCAGTGTCAACCCTTTTATTTCACTTCAGATAGAGGTAGCCATGGCAGACCTTTATTAGATACCAACCAAGAGGTTGCAGACGTCTACAAAATCAGTGATTTTGGGGCCCTTTTTGGGCAAACAATCCCAAAGTCCCTGGAGGAGAGTCTGACTGTTTATGGCTGGAGTCAGTTAGGGACCAGTTATCTCTCTACCTGCTTGCATACATAGAAATCACACAGGACATGTGATGAGAGAGACAGTATCTGGAGGTTATTCTTTACCCTTTTCCCACCCCCGTGTCACCAATCTCAGCCACTCCCAGATGTTTTACCTCACCGACTAAAACTGTCCAGAAAAGAAATACTTTCTTTCTTGGCAAAAATAGCCATCCAAGAGGTACCACCAGACCAGAAATGGTCCAGTATCTATTCAAGATTCTTTTTAGTTCCAAGGAAAAACAAGGACGTCAGGCCCATCCTAGATCTCAGTGGCCTAAACTTGCATATCAAGAATACCACTTTGAGATTGGTCAGGGTGCAAGCAGTTTTACCTTGTTTGAATGCAAACAATAGGATATGTTTGTTGGATCTCCACAATACCTACTTTCATATCAAAATAGTGGTGAGAGCCATGATTCCAGGAGATCCCTGTTCTTTTGTCTAGAAGCTAACAACTTTCAATTCAGAGCCCTACCCTTTGGCCTCACTGCAGTACCCAGGTATTCACCAAGTACATAGCAGTAGCCTCAGCCCACCTAAGGCTAGGAAGAATCTGTGTATTACCATATTAGGACATTTGGCTCCTTGCTGCTATAACCAGAGAGTCTCTCATCAAATCCAGTGACTTGCTACAGCTCTGCTTATCTTACAGGCATCTCTGTGAATTACAAAGAAGTCAAACCTTTAATTGATGCAACCCAAGCTGTTTATCCACTTTCATCTGGACACAACAAGCTCCACTGTTAGTCTTCACCCAGTCAGAATTCAGGTGCTCAGAGCATCAATCCAACATCTTCCAAACAATTTCTCTCCTTCATCTTTTTTGATACTCTAAGCCTGGAGATCAGTAGTGTCTATGATGGTCATAGTAACCCATGCACATTTTTGCATGTGTCTTCAACAATGGTTGCTCAGAGTTCAATAGTCTTAGATTTCAGATCATCCTTCATGCCTCATAATCATCACTAAGCTGTGCAGGATGCATAAGTCAGATTAAACAAACCAGATGAATAGCATATAGAAGTTGAACACATACATAATGCTGTATCCTTTTCATTCTGTTCTATTCTATACGACATCCCACCCAAACTGTCACTTCTTTCTGTGGATCTGGCAGACCAGTCTGAAGGTGTTCTGCCCATCATACTTATATTGCTGAAATATTTTGTATTTCTATAATAGTTCATAGGGGGAGTTTGGGAAGGAAAAAAAATCTTAAAGAAGCTGGAGGCAAGGTGCATTAGCAGGGCTGGATCAGATCTGACAACTGGCTAGATACTCATCGGTCGTATTAGACAGACCAAGATGAAAAGGGTCCAGTGCAATGGTAAGTATGTAACTGCTGTTTCTTTACATATGTAACTGATGAGATAACCTCTTCCCTAGAGAAGTTGTCAGATGGATCAGATAAATCACAGCCTGAATCCCATTTGGAAATACTATCCATCATAGCCAACCTCATGGTGTGTGTGTGTGTGTGCGTGTGTGTGTGTGTGTGTGTGTGTGTGTGTGTGTGTGTGTGTGTGTGTGTGTGTGTAGCTTGTAACACAGCAGATGGTTTGTCAAGGGAGAAAGCTGTGGGCGTTACAGTAATGTGCCATGTCTGGCTCTGCTTTACTGATTTCCCTAACGACTCAAAGGTGAATTATGAAGCCCCCTTTCATGGTCTTATAATTTTCATTTTGGAAGTAAAGATTTATATGGAGAGGATGGAAGAGGAGGGGAAGATATTGATGGGAGATGGCATTAAATTTTCAAACCCATATAGTTTCTTCTCCAGAACCCATAAAACCAAACTCCAGCTTTTTGCTCCAGTGCAAATGAAACAGTCAGTTTTTAGGTAAGGCATCTGGCTTCTCATGATTTCTTCAGCAAGGTTACTTGTACTTTCATTTTGTGCCATGATGCTCCTTCACCACTGACTGATGGATGCAAACCATCGTTAATACCATCTTTCCCAGCTCCTTGCTGGGTGTTTCATCCCATCAGAAAAAGACATCAACTCTAGATATAGGTTTGTATCTAGGAGGCCCAGCAGTCTAGTGAGTGTTAAGATATTCCTCCAGATTCTTTTTATTGCCATAAAAAAACAGAGATCTCAAACCCACCCCAAACATAATGGACGTAAATACCTTTATTCTTGCAGACGTGCATGGTCTCAGTTCAGGTAGTCCTTTGCTATGTAGCATATGGAGTGTAGATATGCTCTTTGGACAGATAGAACATGCCTGCATGTCAGAATCCACTTGCAATCCAGGAGAGGTCTGAACACCAAGAACTGATCATTACATTTTCCAGACACTTTCATTGGGTCTCACCTTAATCTACATTTTTCTCATCAAAAGCAAGTCCCTGATGGTGGTGCACTTGCATCTGCTGGGAGCCAAGGTGCTTTCCTACCTGGATGACTATCTCCTCACTGCATCTTCCTGAGATTAGCTACCCAAATGAGAAAGTATCTTAAAAACTTTCCTTCATTCCCAGAACATAGCGCTAAAGATACTGCTGTCTCAGTTGCAGTCATCTCAGTGTCTAGTTTTCATAGGCTGCAAGCTGGTCAGATTGACTTGCAAGGTGAGGCTTCTCACAGAGAGGGTTCAGGGCCTAATATCCAAAGTTGCTGCTATTCTCAATTCTGTTATAGCTTCAGTTCACCAGAGTCTCATTGTTTAGCTTCTCAGGTCAGTGGCCATGTTAATAGTTCCCCTAGCCAGATTCCATATGAGAGTTCTTCATTGTACTCTGATTGTCCAGTGGTTCCAAAATGCAGACACTGAGAATGATGTCCACATAACACATGCATGCAGACATTTGTTATAGTTGTTAGAAACCAAAAATCTTTGCTTGGGCAGCTCCTTTCGTCTCCAGCTGACATTCCCAACCAGCCCACCTACAAAACTATAAGAAACGTCAGGAACTTTAACCTTGACAACTTCCAAAATGAACTCAAAGCATGTAATTGGAATGTCTTGAAACAATTCCCATTACAAGAAGGAGTTGAATACTTCAATACCAGATTTCTGGCTATCCTTAACCACCATGCTCCTACCTGTACCATCCGTGTAAAAGCCACAGTTGCACCATGGCTATCAAAAGAAACAAAAACCAAAATTAAACTAAGAAACAACGCCTGGGCCAGGTGGCATGTTACCAAAGCCCCTATGGATCAAGTAAGATACCTGCAGCTAAGGAACAAGACCAAAAAATCTGTCATTCTAGACAAAAAAAAAAATCACTACACCCTCCTAAAACAAAAATATCAGCTAAAACCTCAAAAGTTCTGGGCTGGTATGAACAATCTTCTCCACCCAGGCTGTTCCACCACTAGTACCCCATCAGCTGCCCTTGATAACCCCTGTAAAAATTGCAAACAGCTTCAACTCCTTCTTTACTGAAACTATCCAGTCTCTAGTTACCCATCTCACTCCATCGGCCACAAACACCAGCTCTGGCACATCTAGCCCTGATCCACCCAGCAACCAACCCACCGTTACCTTTCAAACCGTACCTACCAACCTGATCCGGACCTTACTCAAAAAGCTAAAACCTACTACACTAGCTGCCAACTACCTCCCAGCTGAATATCTTTAAAAAGCAGCTGATGCCATAGCACTTCCCATTTCTGTTCTGATCAACAGATCCATCTCAGAAGGATCCATCCCAGCAATATAGAAAATATCACGTTATACCTCTCCATAAAGGAGGACGTTTCACAGAATTATCTAACATTAGACCTATAGCCATTCTTTCACCACTAGCTAAAATCATGGAAAGATGCATACACAAACAAATCATGCACTTTCTTATTCAAAACGTTAAGCTCACTGACTCTCAGCACGGCTTTAGACCATTCTACAGTAGCACCATGGCTCTTCTGTCTTTCTCTAATGTCATCAATCTTCACATAACAACAACAAACTGTCTTCAGCACTCTTCCTAGATCTCTCAAAAGCTTTCCATATGGTCAACCATCAGCTACTGCTCAATACCCTACAAACCATCTGTTTAGACCAACACACAATACAATGGTTTCACTCCTACCTAAACAGTAGACAGCAGGCTGTCTTATGGCATAGCAAGCTGTCATCCCAATTTCCTCTAACCCTAGGTGTTCCACAATGGTCCATACTAGGTTCCCTTCTTTTCTCTATCTTTATCAATGATCTACCCACCACCATCCCAGGAGCCACCTGCATCCAATATGCAGATGACTCAACACTAATATGCTCCGCCTTCTCTCCTACACAACTTCTATCCCTCACCCAGACCACTTTCAGCATGGTAGAAACATGGCTAGCTAATCACAGCCTGCTTCTAAATCCTAACAAAACCAAGTTACTACTTTTCTCCGCTAACTGTAGAATTTCTCCTCCTTCCTTCAACATCAAATCTAGCAATGACACCATTATCTCCCCTGATGACCATACAAAGCTTCAAGGTGTAATAATAGACAACAACCTTAAATTTGATAAACATGTCAATCATACTATTAAGTCTGTCAACAAAAAACTTGGCTCCCTGTACAGAGCCAAACCTTTCCTCACCCCCCCCCCCAGCTAGGGTAGCTATTGCAAGATCACACCTCCTCTATACCCTTATCTATGCCTCCCCTGTACTAACCAACCTATCCAAAACCGATCTCAACAAATTATCAGGCTGTTACAATCATATAGCCAGATTCGCTACTGGCATGGCTTTTAGGACCCATCATTGCCAGAATCTCAAAGCACTGGGATGGCTAGAGTATCCTACCCTTCTACAGTTCAACCAGCTTATAGTAGCGCATAAAATACTCCATCAACCTGATAACACCCCTGCCCTCAAAAATATTCTCACCCCTCATAGTGCCCCCAGGCCATTACGCTCAGCTGATAAACTAATGATACTGACCAAAAAAATCCAACAACTCTGCAGGCAATGCTATATTTGCCAACTCAACTGGTAAAATCTGGAATCTGCTTCCTACTACCATTACCAGGGTGACCTCACTACCCCTATTTAAAAGAGAACTAAAAAAATACCTCACATCTCATTGGCTGTACTCTTGTTCTAAACCTGACTAACAACTTCACTAATATATGTCTTGCTACCCAACATACTGTTTAGCCAAGTACCTATGCCTCATAGCATTTGAATGTCTAAGCATTGCGAATTATGAGATCTGATTGTTTTCTACAGTATGGTATAACTTTTGGTTCGCAGAAAATAAAATTCAGTGTAAACATTCATATTGTAATCAACTATGTCTGAATTTTCAATTAACTTTTTCATCAGTCTGCCATACTATGAATATTTACTGTATTAGTCTCACTGATATTATTGGCTTTAAATTCACCAGTGACTTTAGTATCAACAGATGTTACTAATTTTAATTTTGCAAATGTTTAGGAATATTAAGTTTATCTTCCTGCAGTTTCTCTATTTCAGATTTAGAAGGTATTGTCAGCACATGACTTAAATCAAACTTTCCCAACAAACCATAACTGAGACTAATCATTGCTAAATGACCAGGAATAAACTAACATTCTGAAATCAAGGAATTTCAGGATTTCATTGCATGCTGTTCTTTGCAGCATTGTGTAATTCTTTAAAACTACCTATCGGAGGGGCTTTTTTTAGGATTAGACTGCTTTACATTATGCATGCCTCCTGCTGGTTGGATTTCATGTCCTTTGGGCTTTCATAGATTCATAGGTTGGTACTAGGCTATCAGCCCTAGGGCCTATACAAGCCTAGCCATAACAATTCCCTGGCTATTTCTTCCCACACTATTTACTTCCCTGGACCCCTGTCTAACAGGGCGACTGACGTGATCCCCGGGGTGAATTTCCTTTCTCCCATCCAATCGTCAAGGTTCCTTTTGAAGAGGGCCAAAGAGGCACTCTGCTTGACATGTATGGGCAATCTATTCCAGAGTCTGGGGAGTCTCTGGGTCAGGAACCTATCCCTCCAGCATGCCTACAAAATTGTGCTAATTAGCTAGGTATTGGTGACCTGTTTGCTCTCAGGTTGACTGGCAGAGGCATTTCTGAGCATATCATCTTTAATGCACACAAGTTGTTAGCTGATGGAATGTACCTTTTCTTGTTAATATAATATATCATCATCTGTGGGCCACAGAGGGACTTTGGTACCCATAATGCAGTCAACTAATTTAAGCACGTTTGGTAGAGCTGATAGTCTGTTGGATATCTGAGTCATGATGCATCATTTTAGGGGAAAGTGTGAAGTAATTAATTCAGCTGTATAGATTACCCTTGCTGGTTATGGTATTTTCACTGTTCTAGTCTATGCCACTGCATGATATGAGGATGCAGACGGTCCCCTGGATAATTAATCTTCTGAAATGCTTACTTTGTTCACTATTAGCTTCAGAATGGCTTGCTCCTAGGGTTCAGAATGCCCTGATAGTTTCTGTTTTGGCAGGATGGCTTATCTATGTAATGCTGTAAATCTTTGTATAACACAAGCCAGATCTATAGAATGGCTTGGTATGCTGAACCTGAGGAGTTCTAGGCTCTCTTGGAACACAAGATGGTGAAAGTGTGCTGTATATGGGTTCTTTTCCCGTGCTGTAAATTGGCTGGCTGAAGTGTTTGCAAAATCAGTATCCCTTGTAATCCAGTATTGGGACATCTACATTCACATTAATCACTGCACCATCCACCCACTTACTATTCCAGTTTGACTGCTTCAAACGTGGTTATGTAAACAAGTAGCTTCTATTACTTATATATTTTATACTGTCTATTATAACAGTCTGCATACTTCAGTAATGGTACTCTCTGTGTTTTATGGCATACTTGGTGGAACTGTATTTTTATTCACATGGCTATGGCATTATTTGCATTTCATTGGAGAGACATGGTGAAATTGCCTTCTACTTTGCATTTCCAATTATTTGTAAATAGAAAGCCAATTACACATTTTTAACATAACAAGCAATACATTTACATTTTTGCCATGCGCAACATGTACATACATTAATCACATCCAAAATAAGAGCTGACAATGTGTTTTAAGCAAACATTAAATATAGTTTCATAGTTTCATAGTATAGTACCAGGCTATCTGCCCTAGGGCATTTATAAGCCTAGCCAAAGTGTATGTGGCTTTCGCCACCCCATGTAAAGATACAAAAGTGTACAATTTAAATTAAATTTAGTTTACTGTGCCTCTATCTAGCAATGACACAGAGATGACCCCCAGGGTAAACCTACGATCACCCATCCATTCGTCCAGATTTCTCTTGAAGAGAGTCAGTGAGGGGCTCTGCCTAACATGGACAGGTATCCTGTTCCAGAGTGCGGGAAG
The DNA here is from genome assembly GCF_019279795.1 of Protopterus annectens. Taxonomy (NCBI): domain Eukaryota; kingdom Metazoa; phylum Chordata; order Ceratodontiformes; family Protopteridae; genus Protopterus; species Protopterus annectens. The sequence goes on along the minus strand of NC_056737.1, from coordinate 530,591,941 downwards.
CCTCTGGGTTATGAATCTGTCCCTCCAGCATGTCCTATTCATATTTGTGCTGAGGTTTAGATCTTTAGCTCTCTTGGCTCTGATGGATTTCGATTTTTTGAGGTGGAGCATGTCCATTAATTCTGAATTGGACATGGCCTTGTACGTAAGGCACAGATCACCTCTGAGCAGGCGTATGCTACTGAATAGAGCTGGAGCTTTTTCAGTCTGGCAGCATATGACATATGCTGGAGACGCTTGATCCTCTTGGTAAGGTACTTTTGGGGTCTCTCCAGCTGCTGCAATTGCCAGGTGAGGTACATACCAAATGGGGCATTGTACTCAATCATAGGCCCGATAAGGGAGGAATATAAGGGTACAATGACATCCTTTGATCTGGATGTGAATCCCTTCATGATGAGGTGGGCAAGGTAGAAGGTCTTTCTAACCACTTTGGCGACGTGGGTGTCAAATGAGAGGTCACTGTCAACTTGAGTCCCCAGGTCTCTGATTACTTTTTCTGTACTTAATGGATTACCACCTATGTGGTAATTTGTGGGTACTTTGTTTTTTCCAAAGGGGATGACTATACATTTTTTGGCATTTAGTTTAAGGCCATGACTCTGGCAGCAGTCATCTGTTTCTGTGAGGCCCTTCTGGAGGATGCATGTGTCAGCTGGTGTGTCGACTATGGCGCCTAGTTTGCAGTCGTCTGCGAACTTTGTCAGCCACAACCCCCCTATGTTTGCCTGCACATCTGAGAAATAAATGCCGAACAAGAGGGGTCCCAAGACAGAGCCCTGTGGGACTCAACTTTTGACTGGCTTAGAGTCTGACATAGCTCCAGCTATTCTGACTTTGTGGGTTCTGTCCTTTAGCCAGTTTGCAACCCATCTTGTGACAAACGGGTTTACATTTAAGCTGTTGAGCTTGTCTATGATGCCTGAGTGGGGTATTGTGTCGAAGGCTTTTGCCAGATCCAGGTAGGCTGTATGAACTGCTTTGCCTTCATCGATGGCTCTAGTGACTGTTTCAAAAAAGTCCACTAGGTTTAAAAGACAGGATCTGCCTTTTACAAAGCTGAACTGGGTAGGGTCAATTGTCTGTAGGTCCCCGATGTCTTTGTTTATGAGTTCCATAATGATCCTTTCCATAGCTTTGCAGACCAGGCTGGTCAAGCTTATGGGGCGGTAGTTTCCAGGGTCTGTAGAGGTGCCAAAAGCTTATTACAAATCAACATATACAATCACAAGATAGAATAAATAAGAAAAGAATGACATGGTAACAAGCTCACATTACAAAACCACAAATTCTTGCACCTCAACAAAAATTCCTTCAAAGAATCTTTTTACTACAAAACAATACTGCCTGGAAACAATTTATTGAGCTAGTCATGGAGAGTAGAACTCATAATGGAAATTAGGGCTGATGTTTTGTTGGCAGGGCTTCAAATGGACAAAGATCGTAATTGGTCACATATTTACGTTGCTTTCTTACTTGTATGTTTTATATGTATTTATTCATGTATTTACTTTGCATTACCTTTATATTTCAAATAAATTACCAGTATGATTTGTTATAAATTATGCAGTATAACTACGATTTGATGAAAACCTATTCTACGTTATGCTTTTGTATGTTAAACTTTATTTTATATATAGTCTTCTAAATAGTATGAGGCGATCTGATGACAAGATTTTAGGTGAAGGACTTATATATTTCAAACAGGGGGCATCAAATCAAAAGGTACTCATCAATATACTTGTATCTCTGCCAGAAGTGAGCATTATTAAAATTATTTTTTATTAAAGCAGAGGAGAATGCATTAAACACAAATAATGAATATCAGACTGTATGGAAAGAAGCATTTTATATGTTTCTCATTTTAAAATAGCTCATCTGTATTTATTGCTGTATTTTCTGTTTCTGCAGGCATACTTAAGTCGTGCTGCCTTTTATGGTATCAAAGGACTATACACAAAAGCTATTCTAAACTGCAGTGAAGCTTTAAGAATTCAGCCCAAAAGTGTTAGAGCCTATCTTTACAGAGGTGCTTTAAAGTATTACATCAAAGTAAGTATTAAACTGTGCAGATCCAACTTGCTGGTTATGGTACTGTCAGTTTCATTTAACTGGAGTTTAAAGTAGATTACATGCAAATGGTATTAGTGCCCATGAGTAGTTAAATTTGTAAATTAGCATTACTGAATTAGACATTGTGTATCTGCAGCAGAGTGAATTAGGGTTTTTGATGTTATTGCTCTCTCAGTTGTTTGTGTTCCCTTTGATTTTTTCTGGTGTGCTGAATTCCATGAACAACAGGTTTAGTGCAGTGCTGAATTGTGCTGACTGATGAGTAGTATCTTCTAGTCAAGTGATAGAAGCTGCAGAGGTTGTAGCAGGTGGCTTTATTATGCAGTCTGTCAGCAACAGGCAGGAAGTAGTTTGAAAATAAGAGACCCTTGGACTACCTTAACCTTGTAGGTGCCAGGGAGACATCTGGTTTTGGAGCAGATGGTGCAGTGGTGTTTCGGGGGGGGGGGGGGTTGGAAATGAATCAACAGATTTTGTTTTCAGAGGACTGTAGAGTGGATCAAGTTTTTAGAGGCTGTCGCTATGATGGGGAGCCCATATTTGAGCTGAGGTAGGAGGATTCCTTTGCCTATTGCCGCTCTTATTTGTATGAAGAGAAAGGGAGATAGTTTGCAGGGCCAGAATAAAAAAGAGTTGATATTTATTCCCGATGTTTTCAGTGTGGTTATGGAAGTTAAGAGTGTGTTCCAGCCATAGACCTAGTTATTTAAAGGCTATTTTAAGGATGTGGTTGTTTCTATTGTGGTACCCTTGAGGTCAGTGAAGGTCAGTTTATTAGGAGTTCTTTCAGCTTTGGGTTGTTTAGCTAAAGATTAAGGGAGTGTTAGACTGAAACTGGGCTTGAATAGTTGAATGTGAGGTATTGGACTGAAGTATATCCATATCATCTGCATAAAGAGTGATAGAAAGGTTAGGGAGATTGGAAAGTGCATTGTTAACAAAGATTGAAAACAACAGTGGGTCAGGTTTGGGTTCCTAGGGCACAGCTTTTGTAATTTTGACTCTGAAATAGCTATTTGCTAAGAAGTCACTGGACAAGGTGAGTGAAGGAGAAAGAGGAGGAGGAAGAAGTGGTCAATAAGTTCAAAAGTAGTGGTATACAATATACCCTTATCATCATCTACAGACAGATTTGAGGATTTTATACATAATATAAACTTTCCACAAATTACAGAAGATCAAAGGAAACTCTTAAAATCACCGTTACATTTAAAAGAGATAAAAGCTGCAATAAACAAACTAAAATTAGGTAAATCTCCTGGGCCTGATGGATACACATCGGATTTTTATAAGCTATTCATGGAACCTATCTCCAAAGTGTTATTAAAAGTTTTCAACTATATAATACAATATGGTATAACAGACAAATACTTAAATAACTCCAAGACAGTGTTGATTCCTAAACTGCATTCTGACCCAACAGATCCAGCAAATTATAGGCTAATAGCCCTCATAAACACTGATCTTAAGATATTAGCCATACTTCCCAACCGTCCCGAATTACTCGTTTTTTACCGGGTTTTGGGGTCCAAATAATGGGGTGCCACGGTTTCCGAGTGGCACCCCTTCATTTCTGAATTTTCCCCATTTTTTTTTTTAAAAAGTTGTATTTTTCCATGGTTTCAGCTGACGTCATCACGTGCATGATAACGTCAGCTCCACCAGCCTGTCGGAATTGTGCTCGAGGGCTCACGTACACATTTCCAGCTGGTTTCTGCCTGGGAAGGACTGTTTGATCTCAACTGAGTCTGCGCAGGTCGAATGAATTGCGGCCTAGTTTGAATCTCAAGTTCTCAGCTGCTGCATGGGTAACTGAATGGTGGAAACATCTGCAAGCGAGTTGGGTTGCTTTCTGCCTGGGAAAGATGAATCTCATTCATTTACTTGGATCTGCCAGTGGCTCGAAGTTGAAGTAAATGCCTGGGTACTGCAGACTAGAGCTTGAGTGAGTAGGAATTGGATCTGCGAGTGGAGAGTGTTTCAAGGTATTTTTATTTTTTCTCATGAACTGAATTTCAGGTGTGTGTGTGTGTGTGTCTGTGTGTGTGTGTGTATGTGTGTGTGTATAGTGTGAATAGTTTTTGAAAAGTCTCATTGCATTATCCAAAATAATCGACTAATATTTCCATTGCTTTTGTGCACTATTTTCTGTTGTGTGTGGTGTTTGATCTCTGTTCTTATCCCCCTCCCCTTTTAGCACACATGCACATACCACAGAGATTATTTTATTTATTTATTTTTACATTGTAGGCTGACATCCATTTTCATTTGCGGTGGTGCTTAGGTTACCATGGATGCATCTTCTTGAGCTGGGATGACCCGTTAACCTTCACGGAGTAAAGCAGTCCCATAAGTGTATGGGTGGCCCGAAAATTATTTTCGTAGAAGCTTATCATTTCAGGAGAGTGCTGCCCTGTTTTTCCTTAATCCGTTTCCCCGTAGGTTGTATTTTGTGTTGAAAAGAGATCTGGTATTCAGGTATTGTTTACCTAACCACGATATGAGCATACCTTACCTTTATATTTCTGATCTGAGATCTATGGTCCACCCCTTTTAGAAATTAAATGAGATATGTTCATTTTGCATGAGCTGGGCATGGTTAAGACCGGTTTGATTTTTTAAGCAGTGTTACTTTATTTGAAGCTAAGCAAAAATTGACTTTGTCTCTATAATTTTATTCACTGTTCCAATTAACTTCTGTTTTTTTTTTTTTTTTTTTTTGCCCTTAACTTAGCTGTGTGGAGAAGAATGTGAACTGCACAATTTCATTTATTTTTGCATTGTTTTGGTATCCCAAGGTAATGATTTAGCTTCTTACATAGTTATGTTTGTCTATTAATGTTTTGTGGTCCTCTGTGCTTGCAGGTTTTAAATAAAATTTGACAACAGATAAGGAAAAAAAAAATCCTTTCCCTTCTTAGATTATCAAGTTGGCCTTTTCATGATATTACTTGTGCAGTGAGGTTGCCTGTCTGGTAAATGCTGCTAGAAAAAAAAGTAAAGCTCCTGTACATTGCAGTGTATCAGAGGCAAGCAGTGGCTGTTCTTCTATCTGTACTGTTTGAAGTGCAGGTAGGAAGGATTTGCGTGAAATTATGAGAATGGTCCTTTGTAAAGGTTTTGGGATGATGGTGTTACGAATGCCCATCCTTCTGGTTTGCTTTAGTGTTTAATGGGTAGAGCTTTAGTGAGGTGAAGATTAATACAGAGGTGCAGTTTTTTGTTTTCCACATCATATCTACTAAAAGTTTCTAAGGGAGCCAGGATGCTTGTGGGTAAATAACTTGCATAGAAATGCCAGTTTCAATGTATACACACTTATTGAAGTCAGAGTAAGTTACCTTTGGAGTTAATCACTTTTGTACAGTTGTTATGGTTTAACAGGGTTTGTGGTGTAGTATAAAGTGTAGTCTTTCTAGGAACATGACCCCTAAGGTAAGTAAGTAAGAAATGTTTTATTTCAGTTAGCTATCACCATCAGTTGATGACAGCGTTGCTGCATTGTTACTGTAATGGTTTTATCTAGTAAGAGTAGGTATAGACTGAAGCTCCTACTATATTCTCATTAGAGGGTGCTGACTATTTTGTGGGACCATGTCCTTAGGATTGTGTTGAATGTTCTTCAGTAGAACGTGTTCCCAGCACACAGGGCTTGGAATGGACCTTTCCTAACACTCTGCTGAGCTAAAAAAAAGGACCAAGTTTTCCAAGCTACCTGAACTAACCTCGTCCAAGCTCTGCCCTGACAATTGAACAGGCACATCTAATCAATTGGGGTGACAAATTCACCAACTGAATTCTTTGGGTTGCAAGTATAGGCTGTTTATGGTCACCTAGAGTGCCTGGCTGTTAATTACCTGTGAATATGTTTCCATTATTCTGATGTTGAGGGTTTTAGATTATTTCAGATGGGTATCGGGTATTACCAGAACATAAAGGTACACTTTCTCCCCAGGCTTTCAGCTTAGAAACCTTATCTCTGAGTTTAATATGGATTAAACAAAAGTGGAAAGTCATTCGAAATATGTTGTATGTTGCATGTTAGTGTGTTAATCAACCATGTATTAGTGTATTGGTGATTTTCAAAAACGTCTTGTTTTACATTTACTTTAATTTCCAGTTCGTGCCATATTTTGATTGTCTGTTCTTCAGTTTGCATTTGAAAGTTGGTATCCCACAATCCCATTGGAGTGGGTGGGGGTACATAATTATGTATGCAAATGTTATGTTAATCAGCGTACAGATTTGTACCTATTTTTCATGGGCCTTGTCCAGATTTTTGATGTTTCCAGGTTGAGAGGTATGATATTAGCCCATGTTATAGCAAATAGACTTAAGAATATACTCCCCTCTATTATTTCCCAACAACAAATGGGCTTTATGACAAACAGGCAAACAAATGACAATACCCTCCTTTTAGATACCATTGTAAGACTACTTAATAGGGATAAATTCCCCAGATATGCCCTTACAGTAGATGCAACTAAAGCTTTTGATAGAGTAAACTTACACTTTCTCTTTAATATACTGCCTTTATATGGTTTTCCTCAAGAATTCATTAAAATGATCCAGGTTCTGTATCAGAAAGCTTCTACCACTATACAGGTAAATAAACTTATAACTAACCCTATACTCTTATCCAATGGTACAAGACAAGGATGTCATCTTTCGCCATACCTATTTAATCTTTATCTAGAACCCCTCCTTCTGTTTATTTCACAAAAAACCTTTCATCATATTCCCAGAATCCACAATACAAATCTTATATAAATAAAAATGCTGGTTACTGCCACAGCACGCTTGCTTATAAACAGATAAATAAATAGGTAAATAACTCAGGCAAGCGTCGACAGAGTGAGAAATAACATCCAATGTGTAGAAAATCCAAGCAATCCAGTCTTCTGAAACAGATAAATCAGTTTATTGCACAGATGAACCACGATAAGCGCTTTCACTAACTAGTAGCTTTTTCAGATCACAAACAAGAGGCACAATAGCCATGTGCTTTAAATATCTGCATGTTAATTAATCAACCAACTTTTAAAGCAGAAGCGCCATAAAACAAAACTTGAAAACTAAATATATAAACATAATATCATTGACATCTAAAATAGACAATAGTGTATACATGATTCTTACAACGCAGAAACTATTTAAATCATTGCAATTAGCTGACACTTTTGCCCTTATACAACCGTTACACCTAAATCCTAATTTACTAATAAAAAATAAACCAGTAAATCTAACAAACTCCCCCCTGATAAAAGACTACACAATATGGGATATTTACGAATGGAAAGACTCTAACACGGGGCAAATGAGACTTGAACTCAAACTTCCTATGAAATATAATATTATCCTTAACCAACTTCATCATCTTATAAATGCTAAATTCTCACAAATACACACTGACTTACAGAACATAGATCTAGTTAAATTAATACTTGAAAATCTTGCAATTAAAGGGAAAACAATTTCTAGGACTTATAAAATTGTAATGAGTGCAAAACATCAGAATTCTTTATTATTTTCAAACTATTGGCAAATGAAAAATCAATCAGTGACTGAAGAAAATAAGAAACTAGCCATTGAAAATACAATCAAATTCATTCCTTTCAAGAAGCTTTTATATACACAAATTATGGTAAATAACAATATATATTATATCTTATCTAAATTAAATAAATTCAATCCTAATGTTTCGCCTATATGTCCCCATTGTCCGGATCAAACAGCTGATATTTTACATGTCATGTGGAACTGTACTAAGATACACAACTTATGGTGTTCCTTGAGAGTAAGATTAGAGACGATGGGATATGAAAAATAAACCCTTACTTGGGAGACAGCTATATTGTACATTAATATCAATCAACTCCCAAAAATATTAAAACATGTCTTTATTATGATGTGTGCCCTTATTAAATTCTTTATTACAAAGAATTGGAATGTCATGTCACCAATTACATGGGAAAATTTTAGCAATCTTGCTATCAAATATATCTCATCTCACAAATTAATTTATTCAAAAACAAAAAACAAACACTATTACCAAAAATATTGGGGTTACTTGCTAGATATAATTCTTGACAAATAAAATTTGCCTACAAATTGTCATGAAAAGCTAACCTTTAAATAAGAAATGAGTGTAGTATAACCAGTCTTTCTTGCATCTTCTCCCTTTTCTTAGTATATGTGTAACTAGATATTTTCCATAAACATACTAATAAATGGTTAAATTTCTATTTTTACTTTATATATAGACTATCCCCATTCTAACGATCCCTTATGAGACTAAATTAACATAAGAATTCTCATACTTTACTTGACGATGTAGTGACTTCTTGTGTATATATTGTGTATATATATATATATATATATATATATATATATATATATATATATATATGTATAATTTTCTCAGAACGAGATTGTTGTCTGTTTTCTTTAGATAGGTATTTGTATTGTTTATTTGTGTTTTTGAGTTACCGTATTGTTGTTAATATTTGAAAAAAGAAAATTGAAATAAAGAGATTTTGGAAAAAAAAAGTTCAAAAGTAGTGGTAGGGGTAAGGTCAATAAAGAGGTCAATAAAAATATACCAAGACTATACCCCAATTTGCAACAGCTGAACTAACCCTGGCCCTCCTGAACATTAATAATCACAAAAACATATGTATAACTGCTCTTTATATTTCACCAGGAAATAACAACCCCACTGTTGAAGATATCCTCTCTTGGTTCTTCATCCAACATAAGCAATGAAACTATACTCTTTGGTGATATAATTATAAACCAGGCTTCTTTTCAATCACCTATATCACTGCAGAATATAAACCTATACAACTACACCCAAATAATTACTTCTCCTACCAGATTTAATAAAGATAACTCCGGTAGCATTCTAGACTGGATATTAGTTTCTCACCCCAACTCCATTTCTGACAATGGCACCCTACCCAACTCCCTCAGTGATCATCTTCCTGCATTTGCTTGTCACTCACCATCCTCCCTCCATCTTCACCACAACTATATCACAACTCGTACCCTAAAAAACTTCAACCCTCTAGCTTTCTCTGACTCACTAAAACTTATGAACTGGAACCCTGTAAAAACCCTCCCTCTTGACGATGCTGTTACATACTTCAATACTACATTCAGTAACCTACTAGATAGCTTTGCTCTCCCCAGAACTAAAAGAATCAAAACCAAATCCACCCCTTGGCTAACAAAAGCAACTACTACACTCATGCATCTCTGAGATAAATCTTGGAAGCATTACCATAAATCTAAAACACCTAACACCCCTACTGAGTATAAGCGACTCCGTAGTAAAGTGAATTAACAAATTGCTTTAGACCGAAAGTCCTACCACTCAAAGCTTCAGAACAATCATAAATCCAACCCCCAAAAATTTTAAAACAGTATATCTGCTCTCCTCTCTCCTGGCAAAAAAGACAATCCCTGCCCCGACCGTAACTCCCAGATCATATATTAGCTACCCAATTCAACTCTTTCTTTATTGATTCAATAGCCAAGCTCACCACATCATTCTCCAGTAACACTTCTACTCCACCCTCATCCCACACCCTCAAGTGTAGTCCCACTAACATCAACACTACTCATCTCCCCCCTTTACCATACAACCCATCTCTCTGCACACCATAAAAAAACTTCTACTAAAACTAAAACCATGCTCTCATGCCCCAGACAACTTTCAATCTAACTTTCTCAAGCTAGCTGCCAATGGCATAGCCCTTCCCATCACCATACTTATCAGCCATTCAACACAAGAATCCTATGTACCCCTCCTCTGGAATAAAGCTTTCAGCATTCTCCTCCACAAAGGAGGCAACAATACTGAAATTTCCAACTTCCGTCCTATAGCCATCCTGTCCCCTATCTCAAAAGTCCTTGAAAAATGCATACACTTGCAACTCCTTCCCTACCTCTGCGACAATCAACTTCTTTCTCCAACTCAACATGGATTTAGACCTGGACATAGTACTACCACTGCCCTTCTCTCCTTCCTTGACATCATCAACCGTGCCTGAGACTCTGGCAACATTGTATCTACCCTTCTCCTAGACTTATCAAAGACCTTTGATACTGTTTCCCACAATCTTATCTTGTCCAAACTCAGTCTTCTGAATATCTTCCCCCTCCTCTATTAACTGGTTTTACAGTTACCTTTCTAATAGACAGCAAGCCGTCAAATGGGACCTCTTCATTCCTTCACACTCCAACAGGAGTTCCACAGGGCTCAGCACTGGGCCTCTTACTTTTTAACATCTTCATTAATAATTTTCATCGGTGCATTCCTAATACCAAGCTTGTCCAATACATGGACAATTCCACCATAATTTGCTATGCTCAATCTCTCCCCAAACTCATGCAACTAACACAAGATGCCTTCTCTTGTACTGAGCCTTGGATGCTGAAAAGTCTCCTTGCTCTCAATACATCCAAAACCAAAATCATTATCTTTACCCCATCTAAAAACACCTCTATCGATAAAAATTCCTTTTCCATAGTCAGTCAAAATAAGATTCCCATTGAAATAGTCTCCCATACACAACTTCTAGGTGTTATCATTGATGAACATTTAAAGTTTGACATTCATATACAAACTAGTATTAAGAAAACACACCAAAAGCTCGGAATGCTCTATTGTCACAGCCATTATCTCACTCCCTCTTCCAAACATATGCTGTCTATTTCCTATCTTATCCCCTCTCTCTTGTATGGAGCCCCTCTCCTCACCAGCCTTCAATCCTCCCTAAAGTCAAAACTGTCATCCTGCTACAATAAAATCTCTAAGTTTGCTACTGGGACCAAATCCTCCTCCCACCACTGTGATGCACTCCACTTCTTGAACTGGCTGGAACTTCCCCACTGTCTCACTTATATTCAACTGTTAACTGCTCACAAACTCATTTTCAAGTCCTCTAACTGCCCTTCCCTCTCCTCTATACTCAGTCATCCTGACAGACTACTCAGGTCCAGTAAACAAAACCTCCTCGAAGTGTACAAACCCTTATGTGCACCTGGGCAATTTCTCCTGTCTTTCTCCCTTGTTCACCTATGGAATTCACTTCCCCCCCACATTCGAATGACCAAAATCACTCCACCTTTAAGACCATGCTCCATTCCCATCTCTCTTCTCACTGGGAATGCTCATGTTCTCACACCAGCTGACTCCCTCTATATCATTTCTGCTGCCCCATCTCTTTTTTTCTTTCTCATAACTCAGCCTATTCACCTTTCACTGTTCTGCTCTCTTACTCTAATTCTTCCTACCTCTCACCTCATGAAACTTTGAGTGCATAAGGGCCTGAACTCCAAATTATACTTATGTACTCCAAGAAAACGTATGTTTTAATTTCATTCAATGCTTTGTTACAACACCTTGCTCAAATATTATTCTTTTGTCTTCTATATTACTGTGTTTTAGTAGTTTTGAAAATTGTATTGTACTTAACTTTGTTGATATTAGCTTTGTAATAATTGTATATGAAGCTTTTCTCCCCGGGCCTCTATTGAAAACAGGCTCATTTTGGCTCAATGGACTTTCCCGGTTAACAGACTGCAAATAAAATAATAAATAAATAAATAAATAAATAAATAAATAAATAAGAGTGCTCCTGAAAAGTTTCCTTTATTCATGTTGAGAAGAATCTCATCTGTAAGTGACCATAGTGTTGTTATTGTGCTCCATATATCCATATATAATATATATAGAGCAAAGTTCCTCCAGTAGATGCTATGGTGGTAGCAACAGCCATGAAGAAGGAATTGTCTGAAGAAAGTTCCTCTGTTCATCCCTGTAACAGGGATTCCTGGGAGATGGACAGGTTTGGGAAATGGGCTTATGTCTCAGTGACCTTTGCTCTCAGATTGCTGAATTATTTAGCTCATGTTACTAGGTTCCAGCGGGATTTGACCAAGAAACTTTCCAAATTCCTTTCAGGTATCTTGCCTGTGGTTGTTCAAAAAATGGTGGACTCCCAGCTTTCTATCCTGGAATCAACTTCTAATGTAGCCATGTGTCTGCTCTCTAATGTAGCTGATGACACAGCCAGGACAGCGGACACTGTGCCGCCATGCTGGATGAATTTTGTGAGAAAGCTTTAACACATATTTTCTAAATGCTCCCTATGATGGGGTGACAATTTTTAGACCAAAAGTTAAAGACACTCTTACCAGGAGCCAACAAGATTGCAAAACTCTTTCTGCAGTGGGAATCCAGTTTTCCACTCCACAAAGATCCTTCTGTAAGAATCAAAAGATGGAGAAAAGGATGTGGTTCTGAAAATCACAGAGTTCTTTCCAAAACTCTCCTGGTGGCAGATCTCTTCATGGCAGAGGAGGAGGTAACTCAAATGGACATCGACCTACAGGCAGAGGTGGATCGTATAACCAGGGCTTCCACAGTCCTTTCTCAGAGAAGTCTTATCAGAATCTCTGAACAATTGCTTAGCTGCTGCACTCTGGAGGCAGTCAGGGGACACTTGTCAATACACCCAAAAGCCTGACAAAATGTAATTTCAGATTCATAGGTTCATAGGTTGGTACTGGGCTATCTGTCCGAAGGCATATATCAGCCCAGCCACGTTGTGCGGTATTCACCGCCCCTTTAGTAATTCCCTAGACCTTTGTACTAGCAGCTAGTACCCTTGGCCCCTATCTAGTAGTGCTGTTGGTGTGATCCCCAGTGTGAACTTTCTGTTACCCATCCACTCATCAAGGTTCCTCTTGAAGAGTGATAGTGAGGGGCTCTGTCTTATGTAGATCGGGACCCTGTTCCATAGTAAGGGAAGTCTCTGCGAAGGGAATCTATCCCTCCAGCATGTTCTATTCATTGTTGTGTTGAGGTTTATATCCCTAGAGCGTGTAGCTCAAGTAGATTTGGTTTTGCTAAGATGGAGCATGTTCAACAATTCATGGGTGCTAAAGATAATTTTCAGTGGCTGTTGTATTCCCTTTTTATTCCCTCCTCAGAAAAAGGAAAGGAAACTCCCTGATGTACCACCCAGTCAATGGGAACTAGCAACAATAGAAATTTCAAAACTACTAGAAAAAAAGAGCCATCCATCCTGTCCTCCAAGACCAGTTAGAATCCAGAGTCTACTTGATTTTCTTTTTAGTTCCAGAGAAGATGTGCGATCTCAGTCACCTAAACCAATTTGTGAAACAGACAAAATTCTAGATAGTCATTATTCAGTCCATACTGTCTCTGTTGAGAAAGGATAATTAGATGTGCACGATAGATCTCCAGGTTGCTTACTGTCATGTGAAGATAGAAAGGTACTTGAGAAGATTATTCTCTCTTTACAGAATCAAACCTTTCCTTACCCCACTTGCTAGAAAAGCAATTGCCAGTTCCCATCTGCTATCAACTCTTTTCTTTGCCTCACCTCTATTCTCCAACTTAAACAAAACAGATCTTAATAAACTATCATCCTGCTATAACCATATTGCCAGATTTGCTACTGGCACAGCCTACCGGACACACCACTGTCACAACCTAAATCGCCTAGGATGGCTTGAACTGCCTACCGTACTGCAGTTCAACCAACTAATAGTGGCACATAAAGTCCTTTACCAACCAGAAAATACACCTGCACTAAAAAATATTATCAGCCCCCTACATCAGCACCTGGCCACTGCGATCATCCACTAGACTCCTAGTTCAAACATACAAATCCAACTACTCAGCTGGGGACTCTCTGTTTGCCAACTCTGTTGAAAAACCTGGAACAGACTCCCAGCTGACTTGACACTAGAACCCTCATGAACTCGATTCAAAAACAAACTCAAGAAATACTTCACAACTCATTAGTTATATCCTTGCACTAACCCCACCTAGTGACCTCTCTCTATTACTTAGATGCCTTACCTTCAACTACTTCTAACTTTTTTCTACCACTCCATTTCAGAAAGGGTCAATTGTATAACTGCTGCTCAATGTATCTTAAACCTGAATGTAATGTTATGTATATATAACTTTGAAAATAATGTTATGCTTTGTAAAGTGTTTTATAATAAGTTAGTACTATATGTGCTAAATGCTGGTATTGCTTATGACTATAATCTGCTTGAAACTAGCATTTACTAAATGCTCAATGTGTATTATTATCTTGGAGCTTTTCTCCCCAGGCCTCTGCTGATAATGGACATATATCCAGTCGGTCTATCCCAGTCAACAAATGTAAAATAAAATAAATAAATAAATAATTCAATTTCTGGTAGGGAGCCAATCACTATCAGTTCAGAGCCCTGCCTTTTCATCTCACCACAATCCCCAGGGTGTTCACTAAGATAATGGCAGTGCACTTGTGGCAGTTAGGGATCCAAGTTTTCCCTTACCTCGACAATTGTCTTCTAACTCCTACCTCCAGGCATCTGTTGCTACACCACCTGGATCTTGTGCTCCACTTGTTACTGAACCTTTGTATAACAGTATATTTTCCCAAATGTCATCTGACACCAACCCAGTGAATGGAATTCATAGGACGCCACCTCAATATCAACCTACAGATTACCAGCTTTCCCCAGTCCAGAGTTTTATCCCTACGACTAGTGGCCATACAGGTGCTTTGTCATCCCTCAACTAAAGCCAGATTGATCTTGCACTTCTTAAGTCTAATGGGATCCAAGATTTTGATGCTCCCACTTGCCAGGCACCATATAAGAGTGCTCCAGTGGACCCTAACAGTACAGTGGTCTCAGAGTATTCACCAATTATATGCAAAAATTTGGCTTCTTCTGATCTGCAGATGTCACTTTGCTTGGTGAATTACATCCTCTTCAGTAACAGAGGGCTACTTGTTCCACATGGATTCCCCAGTGGTGGTAGTAAACATGGACGCCTCCCTTCTAGGGTGGGGGGGGGCATTTTGAATGGAGGATGATCCGGGCTGGATGAACACCCATAGAAGCCAATCTTCACATCAGTATCTTGAAGATGAGAGTGATCATACTAATGTTTCAGGCATTCCAGGATCACCTCCCCAAGGGTGTGATTTTCATGCAGATGGACAATATGACAGTGGTATGGTACATAAACAGGAGGGGACCCGTTCTTACCCTCTGCCATGAGAGTTTGGCAGTGGACAATGTCTTCACACCACTTTCTAATAGCAATGCACATCCCCAGGGTCATCTAGTGTTTTAGCAGACAGACTGAGAAGGGTTCTTTGAACTCCTCATGAGTGGTCTCTCAATCCAACAGTGGCAACTTTGATTTTCCATCATTAGGGCTAACCTTGCTGCAACTTCTTTGCCTTATACCTCAACCACACATTTAGCAGTTACCCTGCCCTTATCCCTCCACTGGGTCAATCACCAAGGGATGCCCCCCCCCAGGCCTCCTGTATGCCTTTCTTCCCTCACTTCTAATAAACAAGCTAATATGGAAAGCCAAATAGTGCAAGGCCAGGATGATCCTTATTGCTCCCCTTCCGGCCCCAATAGACATGTCTTCCCTTCCTGTGGCCTCCACTGGTACATCTTTCTTGGATGCTGAATCACAGTCCATATCTTCTAACTCATCCATCTGGATTGCATCCTCCAGACAGAAGTCTATGAAAGTAATCTCATGGTTTCTCCAGTTTTGACCATAGCCAGAGATGCCAGGCTCCCCACTATGGTTGTTAGGATCATATTGGCTTCTCAGAAGTCAGCCACAAAAATGGTATACCACAGTTAATCAAAAAGTCTGCCTATATGGGCGGTCTACAGAGGATTGGACCCCTATTCAGCACCCATTCCTTCCATATTCTAATTTTTATCTGAACTTTTAAACAAAGATTCTAGTTATTCTACCTTCAAAGTTCAAATGGTAGCTAACTCAAACTTCCACATTGACCATAATGATTCCTCCGCTGCTTTCCTAAAAATTTCTACAGCCTTTTTGAGAGGGGCCTTTCTTTTACAACTCCCATCAGGGACCCAGTTTCCCCTATGGGATATTTCCATTATGCTTCAAGTTCTAACCACCCCTCCCCAAAGCCCCTGGCTGCTGTAGATCTAAAATTCTTGTTCTGGAAAACAATTTTTCTGATGTGAGCTACATCAGCCAGATGGATTGCAGAATTACAGGCATTTTCATGCAAACCTCCCTATCTGTCTTTCATAAAAAGTTTCTCAGAGAACTAATGCATCTTTTCTACATAAGGTGGCATCTGAAACCAACATAAATCAGTCAATACATTTTTCAGTGTTTTTCTCAGATACTTAAATAGGGTGAATATGTTTTACATATGCTGGATGTTTATCACCAGCTCAGGTTCTATCTTCATAAAACTTAACAGTTCAGGAAATCCAATCAGTTGTTTATTGCCTTTTCAAAGCCAAAATTGGGTAAAGCTGCTGTTAAGGTTACCCTCTCTTGGTGGTTGTCAGACTGCATTTCCTTTGTCTAGTATAAAAAGAATTTGGCTTTACAACCTAAACCTAAGGCTCATTCCACTAAAGCAATATCTAACTCTGCAGCTTTTTCTAGAAGACTTCCCACTGAGGAAATTTGTGCTGCAGTAACTTGGTCCACAGTCCATACTTTTGTGTCTCATTATAAACTGAGTGTACAACCTAGAGTATGTTCTTCTTTTGGCTCCACCATCCTCAGGAACATCCTTCCAGCTTGGGAATCTTTCCCATGTGTTGAATCAGACGAAAATAGAAAACACTGGATGTGAAAGGTATGTACTTGCCATAATAATGATCCATGTTGTCTGATTTTCATGCAGTTCCACCTCCCTCCCGTCTTATCCCTTCCTAAATTGATATCTTTGACTTTGGGATGACCAGGAGACTTTATATTTAACTCTCTGTCTATGAACAGTCCTGGTCTGACTGTTGCCTTCCCTTTCCAGCTTGCTTTTAGTTTTAACTTGTTTTTCATATTTGCACAGTATTAGATCATTTTGCGTTGGATGAGAGCAAACTCAATATGCAGTATTAGGGTGGAGTACAGGGAATTATGGATAGTGGAGGAGTCAGAGCCCTGGAACCAAAGCAAGCTTCAGAGTTGGTGCCAAGTTTGGATCTGGTCAGATCCAATAACCCATGTGCTGAACTGGACTAAAATCAGACAACATGGATCCATCATTATGGTAAGTACATAACTTTCGTTTTTTCAGACTTTTCAGAAGTATAAGACAGGGCTGTTCCTTTCACCTAGCCATTAAAAAGTATGATAAATAAATAAATAAAACTTGGTGATGGGTTGGGAGGTATATGCAGTGTGTACAAAAAGCCCTTTTCTTGCTGCTGACTGATTCATCCTTATGTAAAATATTGCCAAGGAAATTCAAAGGGCTATCTTCATATTAAGGGAGTATGCAAAGGTCTGTGGGCTTAACATAGACATCAAAAGAACAAAGCTGTTCCCAAAAATTAAGGCAGCAGGGTGGCTGAGGAATATAGATGTGGTACACCTTTTAGTGCTGAGCAAGAGTTCTGCTAAGTTTCTGAATTTGCACTAAAATAGATCAGATGGCAGTAGTCCATACTAATTTGCAGATTTTTTTGTGATAAGGTATATATCATGATCTACAGTTGGCAGAAGTTAGGTTCTCTCATTGGGAGAATATTGGCAGTTAAGATGCTTGTAGCTCCATCTGTGCTCTACCTTTCCGACACTAAACAAACTCAGGAAACAAAGTGCTAAAGAAGATCTCAAGTCTCATAATGCAGTTTGTCTGGAAAATAAAAGGTCATAAAGTGCCTTTGTATGTGGCATGATCCCCTGTAGCATCAGGAGGTCAAGGAATCCCACACTGGGGTATGTATTCATTGGTCTTTCAACTGTCAGCTTTTTTCATATGACAAGTATAGTCCATCAATATGGGATATTTCTGAGGGAAGAATGCTAGACTTAACCATACCATAAGTACTCCATAGCTGCAAAAGCACATTCAAATTGTAATAAATCTTGTAAGTGAAAACCATGTATGTTATATAGCATCTGCTGCTTATACAAAAATTGTTTGGAGTAGATAAGACTCCATTTTATTCAGTCTGTTTTAAGTTTTGAGAATCTATAAATATTCCATGGAAATTGCTTTTCTACACAGCCGTTACTATACTATTCACTAATTTAGTTTGGTTTGCCTGTTTAATAATTATACCCATAGCATCCATGCACTTGGTTTCCTACTTAGATTTGTTTTAAGTGCTGCTGAGGCTGGACATAAAACATTTATTGCCTCTGGTGAGATTTTAATGTTGTACTTCCCTTGTGAATCACCTAAACAAGTCAGCATAACTATATAAAATGTCATAGTATCTTGAGCATTGTCTTTTCTCACTCTCAGTGAACCACTCATAACATCATTCTTGTTATTACATTTGTTTTCCGTATCATCATTTTTAGGAGGATTTTTCTAATTGTTTTGCTAGGAGAAACTTGTATATTGAACCTCTTACACAACATGTTCTGTTTAGCCTATGAGTTCAGACCCATTAACATTAAGGGACACATAATGTAACTTTGCTAAACTAACATTGGTAAATAAATAATGTTGATCATGTCCACTGCCTAGCAAGTAAGACCCATGAAAATAAAATTAACAACAATCAAGAAAATGCTCTCTCTTAATGAGAGAGTAGAGTGGCACTTACACACACACAGTGGACATAAAATGTTTACACACCCCTGTTAAAATGCCATGTTTTTGTGAAATAAAAAATGAGACCACAATAAATCATTTCAAAATGATTCCCGCCTTTTATGTGACCTATAACCTGTACAATTCAACAAGTGTGCACACCCTTAAACTAATACTTTGTTGAAGCACCTTTTGATTTAATTACAGCATTCAGTCTTCTTGGGTAGGAGTCTATCAGCATGACACCTCTTGACTTGGCAATATTTGCCCACTCTTCCTTGCAAAAGCACTCCAAATCTGTGACATTGCGAGGGCATCTCTTATGCACAGCTGCACAGCCCTCTTCAGGTCACCCCACAAATTTTCTGTTGGATTTAGTTCTGGGCTCTGGCTGAGCCATTCCAGAACTTGAATTTTTATCTGGTGAAGCCATTCTTTTGTTGATTTGTATGTATGCTAGTGGTAATTGTCGTGTTGAAAGGTGAAATTCCTCTTCATCTTCAGCTTTCCAGCAGATGCTTGAAAGGTTTTAGGACAAATGTGACTGGTATTTAGAACTGTTCATAATTCTCTCAACCTTGACTAAAGCCCCAGTTCCAGCTGAAGAAAAGCAACTCCAAAGCATGATACTGCCACCACCATGCTTCACCATGGGGATGGTGTTCCTTTGGTGGTGTGAAGTGTTGGTTTTGCGCCAAACGTACCTTTTGGACTTGTGGCCAAAAAGTTCAACCTTGGTCTCACCAGACCATAACACATTTTCCCACATGCTTTTGGGAGACGATGTATTGTTTTGCAAATTTTAGCTGGGCCTGGATGTTTTTCTCTGTAAGAAAATGCTTCTGTCTTGCAACCCTACCCCATAGTCCAGACATTTGGAGAATACTGGAGATTGTTGTTACATGTAGTACACCACCAGTACTTGACAGAAATTCCTGCAGCTCCTTCAGTGTTGCTGTAGGTCTCTTGGCAGCCTCCCTGACCAGTTTTCATGTTGTCTTTTCATCAATTTTGGAGTGACATCCAGTTCTTTGCAACGTCACTGTATTCCCATATTTTCTCCATGTTTTGATGACTGTCTTCACTGTGTTCCATGGTAGATCCAATGCTGTGGAAATTTTTTTGCACCCTTCTCCTGGCTGATACCTTTCACAAATGAGATCCCTTTGATGCTTTGTAAGCTCTCTGTGAACCATGGCTTTTGCTGTAGCAGCCAACTGAGTAAATGTCAGGAAAATCCTACTAGGACAGCTGAAGTTTATTTGGGGTTAATCAGAGTAGTCTCTTTAATTGAAGGCAGGTGTGTACTCAAGAAAACAGAATGCTGCAATTAAATCAAAAGGTGCTTCAACAAAGTATTAGTTTAAGTGTGTGCACACTTATGCAACCAGCTTATTGTACATTTTTTATTTTTTACATTTTTCCCCTAACAGATTTGTTTGTTTTTCAATTGAATTATGAAGGTTATAGGTCACATTAAAGGTTAGAAAAGTTTTGAAATGATTTATTGTGATCTCATTTTTTTATATCACAAAAACCTGGCATTTTAACAGGGGTGTGTACATTTTATATATATATATATATATATATATATATATATATACATATATGTATAATATATATATATATATATATATATATATATATATATATATATATATATATATGTATAATATATATATATATATATATATATATATATAAAATATATATATATATATATAAAAACATATATGTGTATATACATATATATATATCTATACAGATTCACTTTAGAAGCTTGAAATACTGAAATATCGAAATTCAGTATTTCGAGCCCATAAAGTGGAATCCTGAAAAGAGCGAAACCTCAGAAGCGTGAAATTCAAAACCTTGCATACCTGAGGTTTTGAATTGGCGCATCTGGTGTTTCGCTGTGGTTATGGATAGAGGTAAGTGTTGATGTGTTAAGGGTTTTGGGTAGGGGCTGTGGTGTGTGTTAGTGTATTTTGTTGCTGTGATGTGTGTGTGTGAGGAGAATGTAGCTTGTGTGGTGGTGTTTTGTGTATTTTTGCATGTAGTGCGACCTCAGAATTAGAATATTTAAGTGTGTGGGGGGTGCAGGGGAGCTTCCCCCCTGCTTTTGTGTAGTACAGAGCTTGTGTGTGTGTGTGTGTGTGTGTGTGTGTGTGTGTGTGTGTGTGTGTGTGTGTGTGTGTGTAAGTGTGTGTATGTGTGTGTGTGGGGGGGAGGTGTGTGTTTGTGGACAGCAGAAGCACTAATTCAAAATCTCCAGTATGCGAGATTTTGAATTTCACGCTTCTGAGTTTTCTTACTTGTTAGGGTTCGACTTTATAGCCTCGACATACCGAATTTCGACATTTCAGTATTTCAAGGATATAAAGTGAATCCATACATATATATATATATATATATATATATATATATACACACACATATATATATATATATATATATATATATATATATTTACACACAAACACACATATATATAATATGTGCGTGCACACACACATACATATATGTATTATATATTGAGACAGGAAGTTTTGGAAATTCTATGGATTGATTTATAATTTCCTACATTAGCTGAGAAGCTAGTAATCTAAGAATTTGTAGAAGTTAGGATAAGTAAATCCTATTGATATGCAGTGACATTCTGAATGGTTAATCCGACAATGTTAAGTAACTGCATTCAGACATTGGAGTTTACTTTACACACAGTGATGAGCATTTAGGTTTCCTGTAGAGTTTTCCTCTATACGTATGCCTTACAGAGATGAATTTGCCAATGCAGATGTTTAAAGTATTGTTGAACGCCATGAATGAGTTATCTGTAGAATGCAAAGAAAGGCCTAAAACATGGTCCCAGTTAACTGATACAAGGTGATTCTTTAGGACTCCATAATCAGTCTAAAAGATGGTGTTATTTTTTATTAGACCTGGCTTGATGTATAAGAGGAATATTATTACATTGTGGTCAGTTCAAAAGGTGATATTCCATTGGTTAGCTTAGTACAGATGGCAGGCATACCTCTCAACTGTATAGATTTTCACAGAATGTCCAGATTTTTGCCTCATATTTTTAGTCTGTTCTTCATAAAAATGTTTGTTTTTTGGCAAATCATTCCAATGATCTATAATTACTAAATAATAATATGCATTTGAGTTTTAAGATTTCATATCCTTTAGAAAATGCATGCTAACACAAATCCTGTCATTATAGCAGCGTTCTACGTTTATAAGATTAATATTTAGAATATGCTCCTATTTTTGGGCCTTTGTCTCCCCATTATGTCAGGCTTTGTCAAGATTTCTTGTGCTAAGAGGTTGAGAGGTACAATGGCAGGTTTGTTTGTTAGCTCGATAACCAGTCAGCTTCTACAACTTGCTGTGATGAGTTTTCATTTGTTCAAAGCTTAATGTTTAAAGGTGACAGGAATTAACCATACTATGCGCTTATGTAATGCTTTGTTTAATGTAGCTTGGAAGCCATATTCATGAGGACACTTCACATCACTTGATATAACAAAAAATCAAGTGAGCAATTGTTGATTAGGTTATTTCAAAAGTCTGTTAAACCATTTGGAGATTTAAGTGGTGACAACTCTCCTGTTACACCACATGTGGACTTCAGTGACATTAAATCTCCTATTATATCTTGAGAAAAAAGAATTTTTAAATATAAAACGTATTGTTGGGATAGCCTTGTTCTTGAACAATGTGTGATTGTTCATAGAGTTCCCGAAAGGCTGCATATTGCTAGATTCCTAAATGGCATCAGTTCACAAAGTGAAATTTATACAGCTCTCACACAATTTTTAAAAGGGTCACTGAGATCTAGTGTTGTCTATTTTCATACATTTCATACATATGGGTTATCAGATACAACTAGATTTGACTATGCACTGGTTCAGAAGCTTCTTCAGATCCAGAGCTCTGACTCCTCTTCTATCCATAATGCCCTGGACTCCACCTTAGTTGCTCCATCAAATGTGTGAAAGAGCTGCATACTTTTGTAGATCATAGCTAACACATCCTCCTACACAGAGAGTTTTTCTGTCTCTTTCTTCTTTACCTCTCTCTTTCCTTTACTGAGTGTTTAGAGTGAATAGCATCAGTTGTAGAGTGTCATAGTTACTTTTTTTGTACAGTTGTTGCCTTTCTTTTATACTTTTCTTTGTAGGTTTTCTCTTTATATTTACAGTGTCTGATTCCTCTGGATTCAAAAAATGTTCAGAGTGTGGCCATAAACTTCCACCTCAGGATCCGCTCTCTCACTGTGTGTATTGCTTGGCGCTGCCCAGTAGGATGTGGATTGCCAGTCCTGTACTACTTTCAGCACTGGGGCCCTTCCGACTAAAAGGGACAAGATAGTTCTCAAAGGGCTACTTCCAACACAGACAGGGCTACTCCTTCAATATCTGCTTCTCCCCTTCTAAGAAACAAGATGAGCCTAAAGATTAGGATAAGGGGCAATTGAAAGAAAAGGAGATAGATAAGGAAAAGAACAAAAGGGAGTAGGAAAAGAGCAAATCTTCTACCAAAATTGCTAAAAGGCGCTCTCTGGAGCCAATATCTTAGCTTGGACTTGACCTGAAAAGTAATCAAATATTGTATCAGATGACTCCTCAGCTCCGATCTCCATCCATAAAAGCTAGATATTTTCTGGAACTGATGAGTCCCAGATTGCAATCCCTTATTCTTCAGAAAAGGAGGTATTCTGGATCACCATAGGTGGCATTGTCTACTTATTCATCTTGAAGTCTCATTGAGCAAGATGTTGATAGGATAATGAGGAAGTTTTTGAGGAAGCAAATCTAGCTTAGGGTTATCCTGATTCAGTCTCCTAGGAAGGTACTGAATACTGGCCATCTTCCTCCTCCACTTCCTGAATCCATACAGCTCCACGCTTCAGGTTCAGTGTTGTTGGATCCAACTGGAACCAGAGAACCTTTCTTGGCACCAGAGTTACTGACAACTTTGATGCCAGCTGCTTCCCTATGTCTTTCAACACTGACGGCATCGTATAGAGAGGAGACTCGAAGCCGAAGCTTTGGCACTGAGTTCTTTCTGGGGGGAGGGGGGGTCAACACTGAGATTCTCAGAGCCATCTCTTCCTCTTGGGGCTTCAGCCTAGATAGCTGAGATCTGAGACTAAGACCAGGGCCAGGAGTCATTGGTGCCAAGAGTTCACTTTCTTCCTCAGACTAAAGGGGATCCCTGGTGCCAGTGGCGGCTTTCACCTATGAGGCCTTTGAAAAGCTATTGGCATGTTCCAAAGATACGGTGTCTCCATCCAAGCCCCAGCTGGGGTCTGCTTCCTCTCATCATTTTGTCAGACAGGTGCAGTTGGTTCCAAATGTTTCTGATGAGATCTGATTTGTCAGTACCCCTTCCAATTCAGAGTCTTCTGTTGCTCTCCCAGAAGGGCTGTACAGAAAGTGGACATGCAAACAGAAGCACATAGACTCTTCTCCAGAGTTGTTCACTGACAACACTGACTTAACAGAAGGGGAAGGTTCTCCTTGCTCCCTGTCTGAAGATGTTACCTTTTTCATTGGGGGGGGGGTCATTTCAAGACCCTTCACCTGATGAGTCAATGCTCTTGGAAGTTTTTAGTTCTGGTCCAACGTTATCGTGGGAGGTACCACACATTGATCCCCTGATCAATCTTATGGATCAACTGTCATGGAAGGACCCTGATGTGGTGGAAGCCATCCTCAAAAAAGTGTATCACATCTTAGTTGCCCTATTCACCTGATAGCTATGGTAGTAGCAGCAGCCACTAGGAAAGAACTATCAGAAGGCAGTTCATCAGTTCACACCATAACAGTCCAAGAATAAAAAGTGAAAGGAACTAAAAAAGTGATATAAAATATGTTTTATAGAAAGCTTTCGAGATAAAACTCTTCTTCAGTGCACACCATAATGGAGAGTCTAGGGCAATGGACAGATTTGGAAAGTGGGCCTATGTGTCAGCTACTATTATTTGGCTCACATAACCAGATTCCAGAGAGATTTGACCAAAGAAATTGTCAAATCTCTGTCAGGGATATTGCTTACTTATGTCCAGAAAACAGTGGATTCCCAGCTTTCTCCCCCACAATCCACCTTGAATGTGGCCATGCTATTGCTCTACAGTGCAGCTGATGGCATGGCCAGAGTGGTAAGTACTAGTATTACCATGCGCCACCATGCCTGGATGCGTCTTTATGATTTTGTAGAAGGCTTCAAGTCATCCTTTGTGAATGCTCCCTATGATTTTTTTAACTCTTTTTTGTTCTAAGGTCAAAGATTCACTCACTAGGAGTCAATAGGATGGCAAGACTCTATCTTCAGTGGGAGTCCACTTCTCAATCCCACAAAGATCTGTCAATAGAAAACAGAGGCTGGGGAACAGGATGTGGTTCTTTCAATCACAGAGCTCTTACCATGACTACCCAGGTGATAAACATTCCAGTGCTGAGGGGTTAATAATAATGGACAACAATTTAGAGGCAGAGACAGAATGCATAACCAAATCTTTCACTGTCCCTTTATGGAGAAAGCCTATCAGCACTTCTGAACAGTTGCCCACTGCACCTGTCTTTGCATCCTTAAGCTTGGCACAGCATAACTTCTGATTCTTGGGTGTTAAAGATAATGTCCATTGGCTACTCAATCCCTTTTCCCTTCCACCTCAAAAAAAGAAAAAAAGGCCTTGACGTTCAACACAATCAATGGGACTCAGCACCCATAGAAATTTCAAAGCATAGAAAAAGAGAGTCATCCATATAGGTCCCCCAAGGCCAGTTAGAATCTGGAGCATATTTGAAGTTCTTTTTAGTACCAAAGAAAATGTTGGTCCTCAGGCTCAGTCTGGATCTCATTCACCTAAGCTAATTTGTGAAACAGACAAAATTCTGGATGGTCACAATTCAGTTCATTTTATCTCTGTTGACAAAGGATGATTGAATGTGCTGCATAGATCCCCAGGACACCTACTATCATATCAAGATAACAAAGCACTCCAGGAGATTTCTCCACTTCCAGCTGAGCTAATCAGTATCAGTTCTGAACACTGTCTTTCAGTCTCATCACAGCTTCCATGGTGTTCACCAAGATCATGGTAATGATAGTAGTGCACTGTGTCTACTGGGGATCCATGTCTTTCCGTATCTCAGTAATTGGTTCCTAACTGATACCGCCAAGCATCCACTGCTGCACCATCTGAAAATAGTGCTCCAGTTGTTACTGAACTTAGGGATGACTGTGAATCTACCCAAGTGTCACCTGAATCCAACCCAGAATATAGAATTTATAGGATGCTGCCTAGATACCAACCTTCAGATGGTCAGCCTCCCCCAGCCCAGAGTTTTGTCACCTTACCTCACAGCCACACAAGTCCTACATCAGCCATCAGCATCAGCGAGGTTAGTTGTGTGTCTTTTAAGCCTAATGGCAGCCACAATTTTGCTGGTTCCTCTAGCCAGATACTATATGAGAGTACTGCAATAAACTTTAGCAGTACAATGGTCTCAGTCTATTCATCCTTTGCTTGCCAAGATTCAAATTATTCAAGTTTGCAAACAACACATTGCTTGGTAGGTAATGTCTCCAGTGGTAACTGAGTGGTGTCCTTTCTGATCAGATTCACTGGTAGTAGTAGTAACCACAGACGCCTCCCTCTTGGAAAGGGGGCACTTTGAAGAGAGAATGATCCAAGCTACAAAGTCATCCCTAGAGGTCAATCTTCATTTCATTGTCTTGGAGTTAAGGGCAGAACTGCTAGCATTGCAGGCATTCCAGGACATCCTCCTTAAGGGTGTGATTTCCAGGCAGATGGGCAATGAGGTATGGTACATCAAACCGAAGAAAGTGAACGAAAAAAACTCCACACACTCACAAATCCGAAAGGAGAACCAGGCAGCTGTTCACAATGACTAAAAGCCACAAAGTGCTGAAAATATTAACGTATAACTAGTTTATTTAAAACAAGACACGTTTTCGTCTCTCTAAAAAAGAAACTTCATCAGAAATAAAAAGAAAACAAATCTGGAACCTTTTAAAAGTTCCGCTTAAAAACAATTAGTGCTTTGAGCCAATCAGCTAGCCTCATTTGGTTAAATAAGCCTCAATATTTAAAGTAGTATCAACAGAAAAAGTACACATTGAAAATATAAATTAAAAAATGTGTGTATATAAAAGAAACAACTCTAATGTTGAAATACAAGTCCAATGTTCAAAAACCAAATACAGATATTTTATCAACGTCAACTACAATGGTAAAAGCAATTACTGTAATCTGTAATAAAGTGATGGATACTAATTTATAACAGTATTCCTACATTTATCTCGAAATGAATGAAGAAACAAGCAGTTATCTGTTTGATGTTATGACATAATAAACAAGACTAAGAAGTCAAAGTTGTTAAAGTTTAGTGTCTCAGGCAACGTAGTTGACGTTGATAAAATATCATAATATCAAAATATTTTTATTTCTGATGAAGTTTCTTTTTTAGAGAGACGAAAACGTGTCTTGTTTTAAATAAACTAGTTATACGTTAATATTTTCAGCACTTTGTGGCTTTTAGTCATTGTGAACAGCTGCCTGGTTCTCCTTTCAGATTTGTGAGGTATGGTACATCAACAACCAAGGGGGAACACATTCTTATCCTTTATGTTGAGAGGCCATGAGAGTTTGGCAACGGGCAATGTCTTTGCACCATTTTCTACTAGCAATGCATATTCCTGGGTTAACCAATGTGTTAGCAGGCAAATTGAGCAGAACTGTCCTGATGCCTCATGAGTGGTCCTTTAATCCTACAGTGACACATTTGATCTTCAGTCAGTGAGGACAATCTTGCTGTGACCTCTTTGCCACGTATCTCAACAATAAATGCAGCAAGCATTTAGGCCTGATTCCTCCACAGGATCAGTTACCAAGAGATGCTCTAGTCCACATTTGGTCCCCGGGTCTCCTATATGCCTTTCCTCCTTTGACCCCTAATGAACACATTCATACAGGAAACAAAATAGTGCAAGGCCAGGGTGATCCCCATTGCCCCTTTTTGGCCCAGATAGACATGGTCCCACTACCTATGGCCTCTAATAGTACACCCCCCATAGATGTTGGATCACTATACAAACCTACTCGCTCACCTATCTAGACTGTCTCCTCTGAACCAGAGTTCAGTGAAGTTAACTGCGTGGTTCTTCCAATTTTAAATATAGTAGAAATGCCAGGCTTTCCCCTGCAGTAATTAATATTCTTTCTGATTCTAAAAAAACATCCACTAGAAAGCTATACCAGAGCAAATGGAAGAGATTTTCTATTTGGCCCTTATCTAAAGGACTTGACTCTTTTTCCAGCACCTGTTTCGTCCATGCTGGAATTTTTATCTGAACTCTTCAGTAAAGGTTCCAGCTTTTCCACCATCAAGGTCCAGGTGGCAGTTGTTTCAAATTTTCATGTTGGATGTAAAGACATCCCTATAGTCACTGAAAATTTTTAAAGCTTTCTTGAAAGGTACCTTCTTATTAAGACTTCCCATTAGAGACCTAGTCCCTCCATGGGACATCACCATTATGCTGCAGGCTCTGAGTGAGTCTCCGTTTGAACCTGCAGTTGCAGCAGACCTAAAATTCCTTACTTGGAAAACAAATTTCCTTGTGGCAGTGACATCAGCCAGATGAATTTTGGAGTTACAGGCACTCTCATGTAAATCTCTTTACTTAGTCTTTCACAAGGCTAGAGTCTTCCTTAGAACTAATGCATCCTTTATTCCTATGGCAGCATCCAAAGTAAACCTAAATCAGTCCATAAACTTACCAGTGTTTTCCCCATATATTCAAACAAAGGAGAATACTTGTTGCATATGTTGGATGTCCATGGACAACTCAGATTCTTCATTCACATTACAAGCAATTTGTAAAAGACGACCAATTGTTCATTTCATTTTCAAGACCAAAGACTGGGATAGCAGTTGCAAAGGTTACTTTTGTCGAGGTGGCTTTCAGATTGTATCTCTTTTGTCTATCATAAGAAGATTTTACCCGTACTAGATAAACCAAATGCTCACTCAACTTGGGCAGTCTCTACTTCTACAGCTTTCAATAGAGGACTATCTGTTGATGTCATATGTGATGTGGCCACTTGGTGTATGGTACATACATTTCTGTCTCACTATAAACTGGATGTACAGTTTAGGTCACACTCCTTCTTTGGTTCCAACATACTCAGGAATGTTCTTCCTTGATAACCCCCAGTTTGACAGCTTGGGATTCTGTCCCATATGTTTGAAACAGACAAAAATAGACAGCATTGGATACAAAAAGTTATGTGCTTACCATAACATTAGATCCATTTTGTCTGAGTTTCATCTGGTTCAAAACACCCTCCCTCCATCCCTCTTCTAGTTTGTCACTCATGACTTTGAGAAGATTGAGTAAGCCCTTTATTCCCTCTCTGTATACAGTCATATCAGACTGTACTCCTTTTTCTCAGGAACGTGGGTATTTATCCGAAGAGGGGGGGGGTCTATTATGTAGCATTATCTAGTTTCTGGTAAGTGTGGGTGAGCAGACTCAATCTGAATAACTAAGGTGGAGTCTGGGGAATTGTGGGTAGGGGAGGAGTCAGAGCCCTGGATCTGAAGAACCTTCAGAATCAGTGGATGTCTCCAGATCCAAAAAAACATGTTTGAACTGGATGAAAATCAGACAAAATGGATTTAATGTTATGATAAGTACATTACTTTCATTTAAAAAACATTGAAAGCATATTTGGAAGAATTGGAATGAACAATGATATTAAAGGGCATTTTGCTTTTTAATTACCATTCACTAGACATGTCTATTGATCATTTATGTAGGCATGAGATCTGAATTTTTATCAATAAAAAAGTCAGTGGGATAAATCAAATTATAGGAATAGGACTGCTTATCTATTGGTGAGTGGTTCTAGATTAAGAACTAGTCAGAAGTCATTTTTGTACTCATTCTGTCAATGAGGAGGATTTTGTTAGCACTGGAGACTCTGGTTGTACAGTCCCAGAGATAACAGTGATTGACTGTCAAAGCAGCAACAGCCCCCTAAACAGGTCCATGTCTGTCTCTCCAACAGTTAGAGAATCAGAAGAATGCTTAATGGATAGAAATACTTCCTTATAGTGGTTTCCAACAGAGAAGTAGACGTGGTGAATATTGAAGATGTAGCTAGAATAAACCAATGAGACAGGTAAAATTAACAACAGTTTATACTAAGGTATTGAGTTATATCTCCTTAGTGTTGCTGAATATCTTCTGTACCAGATAAGCGGGCTAACATATCAATACCTACTTAACAATATCTATCAATTATTTAAAAATTGTTTGTCTGAAAGCTGAATTTAAAGATCCTACTGTATGCTTTTACAGTAGGATATTTTGTAGTTGGCTAAACTTTGTGTAAGAGAAGCAATTTCAACACTCCTTGCTCCAGTGTTGGCAGCCATTGAAAATATATGCAAAAATGAGATTAGTTAGTTTTTTAATTATGTACATATCTATGTATGTATATATTTAATGCATTTGGTAAGTGGGTTTGGCACTCTCTTTTATAGAGGCCCGGGGAGAAAAGTTTCAACATATACAGCAGTGCAATACAGTCAGCATAAGGTAAACACTGTTAATTTAACAATTGTTTGAACAACAAGTCATATGTAGGGGTGTGCATACATTGTGGAATACAGACAATGCTGAATAAGGATGGTTTATTTGGATACAATATACATATGCAATATATAGCACAGTACAGATTAGGACTTTCCACAGAGTGTACAGTACAGTTAGCATAAAGAGAAACTAAAGGCAAAATAAGGATTTTCTTAGTTTCTAGTACATTTGCATATCACTAATATATATCACATATTTCCTAGAAGAGAGAAAAGGAAAAAACAGGATTTGTGTGACTCTGATGTGAGAAAGTTGGAGAGGTAGTGCGGTGACTGTCTGGAGGAAACAAGTTAGTGGGATGTAGTGAATTTTGTAGAGGAGAAAAAAGATTGACCTGGGGTGGAGAAAGAACACAACCAAGTATCCATTAGATATTATTTTAGTTAGATTTGGAAAGATTTTATATAGCCTATCTTGTGGGAGGGAGTGAGACTTTGAGTTTTGAGACATAGCTTGAATACAGTGAGTGCCCAGCTGTATTGAATTTACTTTTGCTTAGTTGGTGCTTTTCTGCAGATCACAATGTTCTGTTTGGGGATTACTATATTATTTTGCCATTTACAGATGGGCTCATATCTAGTTTGTGAATAAGATTAAGAATTGTTAGTAATTGTGGGAGAGTTTGCCACTGCAACAGTTCTAGCCAGTTGATCTGTTTCATTGCTGTACAGTGGTGAGACCTCTGTGGTAGATTTATAGAAAATGTATTATAGCATTGCTCTGCTTTATTTCTCTTGATAGTTTATATGCTAGTGAATATGAAAGTGGCATAGAGCAGTGTTGGGAGGACAAAGGTTGCTGCAGTATGTTTTTTTGCATTGACTGTTTGAAAGATTTTATTGTGTAGAGATAGCTAAACTTGTTTACTGTATTTTGCAGCTTGCATTATATAGTGGTCAAATTTCAAGTTTTCATCTATGGTTATTCCTAAACTTTAGTGTGATTTACAGTTTCTGTTTTTGTACTGTTTGAAGATGTTATGATGAAATTTGTTTTTTGTACACTGAATTGTTTTGGAGGAGATAGTAATAATTTACTTTTGTTTTTGTTTGGTAGCAATTGATTGTCACTCAGACAAGTTTCAATAGATGAGAAAGCTTGGTTGCATCTTGGAGTTTTTCCAGGTTATGGGCTGAGCAAGCCAAGATGGAGTTATAGCAAGTCAAGATGGAGTTATCTGCATACTAGACTATGGTGGTATGTTTACTTACGAAATTGATGTTATTTATGAAAATATTAGAAAGAAGAGAGGATCAAGGATGGACCCTTGGGGGACACCTACAAATATCAGAAGGAAGGTTGATATGTCATTATCCCATGTAACAGCTTGAGATCTGTTATTAAGATATCTTTGAAACCAAGAGAATATTGGGTTAGTAAGGCCAATGGTAGTGAGTTTTTATAGCAGTTTTTACTTATAGTATTATTCTGTGAATAAAGAAAATACAAAGTTGTCTGGGTTTCTATAAAGTGTTCACAGTTAACAAATTTGAGAAGGGCGATAGTTGCACTATGATCAGGCAAAATCAATGCTGAGTGTGAGATAACAGGTTAACCTAATGTTGTCAATTTTCATTCTATCCTCATCTGATCAGTTTGGATCTGATCCCAACAGCTGATGATGAATGAAAATGGACTACACACATGGAATGTTATGGTGAGTACATAACTTATTTTTTATCATATATGTGAGTAATTGGCACTAGATGCATTTCATGATAATTTTGAATAAAGTGGATAGAATTGTTATATGCCTGTAGTTTGACGTGTTGGTGTAGGGACCTGTTTTCTTCATAGGTTTATAGGTATATACTAGGCTAATGATCACGGGGGTCTTCATAAGCCAACCCATGCTTCCCAAATGTGTCCTGCAATTTTTCTTAGCCTTAGAGGTTATTTCAAGGGATGTACTTAAGCTATAGTATGGTTTATGATCTGGGGAGAATTTATTATTTCCCATCCCCTGGTCCAGGTTATGCTTGAATAGGGTTAGGAAAGAACTCTGCCTCACATGGATGGGAGACCTTTTCCAAAGGAGGGGAATTCTCTGGTACACATACATGTCTGACTAGTATGTTCTATTTATGTTGCAAGCAATGTTCAAGTCTCTAGATTGAGTAGTTCTGATGATATTTCTTTTGCAGATGTGCTAAAGATCCATCATAGTGGGATCCAAGGATGCCTTGCATGCCAAGCACAGATCACATCTCAACAGACTGTAGAAAACTGAGTACAGAAATAAGGCTTTGAGGCAATCTGCATAGGTCATGTTTACTTCCTGTATTCTTTTTGTGGGTAACCGTTGTGGATGTACCAGTTGCTGCATGTGCCTGGTCAGATACATAGCAAAAGGGCATTGTACTCAATGATGGGTCTGAGGATTGGCAAATACAGGGAGAAGATGACCTCTTGGAGCTAGATGTCAAGCCCTTGCTTATAAGTTGAGCAACAAAGCATGATTTCCTTATTACCTTTGATACATGTTAGTCAAAAGCCAAATTACTATCCACATATGTCCTCAAATCCCTGACTACTGGGTCCACTCTTAGAGATGTGTCAGGTAATCACTTAATAATAGATAGTTCACCTTAGAGTAGATCCCAATAGTTACAGGCTTTGCTAGGGTCACAACATTGATTTTATTTTGGAGGAGGCAGCTTTAGGTCTGACCTTACCAGACAGGACACTACTCTGTTGCTGGGGGGCAGCATTCTGTCATATTTGTGATCACCACATTCTTCATGTTTGCATCCCTGGTGGGCATATGGACTAATTAGTGCAGGGTGTTTGTATTTTCAAAGTTCAGAAATTTATGGCCTGTAAATTTGGGGTCATGTAGAATCCCTAGTTTATAGAGGGGTAGTTAAAGCCCCATGAATATGGTGTTGGCTGGAAAAGTAAGTTTCTCTGTAGGTCCAAGTATAAGCTATAGGTTTCATGGGTCATAGAGGGTGATCTATATCTTGCAAGGATATGACATGAGGTCTACCTATGGTAATATGGACACGGAGAAGCTCAATTGCATCATCCTGTTTGATCAGTCTTGAGGTATGTTTGTTTCTGAAGTAAATTGAGACACCACCACCTTTAGACTCTGCTTGTGCAATAGCTGATCTGATGTGTGGAAGGCATTGTATTCCTGCACTGCTAGAGTGCTTTCCATGGCTTTAAACCATGTCTCAGTGACTGCACAGATGTCTGCATTCTCCATGGTGAGGACAGTTTGGAGGTGGTGGATTTCTGGTTTAGGCTCCTAGAATTGATCAGAAATACATTAAGATTCCCTTGGGGTGATTTTGCTAAGTTGGAAGGTATGTCAGTTTGGCATTGCCTAAAAAGGTATCATTAGGGAGGACAATATTTTAGCCAATATTTGAAAGCCTAGTAGGGACAGGTGCAGACTATTCTTTGCAAAGCAACATAGTCTGTTGATTATATCCTCCCATGCTGAAAAATATTGTGCCCCATTTGGATGATACTAGAAGCTAAGTTAATTATTAATGTCAATCATCTTCTCTTCATATAGAGATTTCATCATTGGGAAGGTAGAATGCTGCTCAATTCTAGGATGGTATCATACCAGCCCAGGACACTTAGTCCAATAGCTCCATAATGTCTCTCTCCATATATTCCAAGGAGATGCAGTTCAGGTCATTTACACCCACTTGGGTTATGACTAAGTCATACTGGTACTTGTGGTTCCATGATCTGAATGCATGAGTGACTTGGCGGATCCTGGCTTCTGACAGGCAGCTGACCGTGATTTTCTCCGTGTTCAGCCTGGTGAGTGGGGCATCCCTATATCTCACAAGGGGCGTCTCCCATGAGTAGAGCATCAAGTAGTATGTTGGCTGACCTTGTGGGCTTTGCCGTTGGAGCTCCAGGCATTCTGACTGTATGTGTGATGTTGAGTGTTGTTTTGGTAGAGTGAATTTGGGTTTGCTAAGAATAATTAATGCAGATTGAGTGGGAGGTCTTTTGGGTTTAGGAAGATTGCATTTTAGTGTGTCAGCATTGGTGGTCTATCTGCCTAGCACATACTATGTGGGGTGGGTTTAGTGTGTGTGTATGTGTGTGTGTGTGTGTTGTCTGTGTGTGTGTGTGTGTGTGTGTGTGTGTGTGTGTGTGTGTGTGTGTGTGTGTGTGTGTGTGTGTGTGTGTGTGTGTGTGTGTGTGTGTGTGTGTGTGTGTGTGTGTGTGTGTGTGTGTTTGTTTGTCACTGACAAACTGATTGCTAGTTTGAGTGCTTGTATGCAAGAGTCTTGCCTCCAATGACATTTTGTAATTACACCTCTCACATACTATTTCTGTTTCTCTAAGTATGAGTTAGTTGTCAGTGAACATGAGACAATTGCTACATTGTCTCAGGATGCCCATATCCACCACACCAGTGATGGAGAAATTGGGAAAGTGCATATCCATGATGTCAGGTCCTTCTCGGTGAACTACAAGGGTATAGTACAAGAGGGGTTAATAGCAGGCTAGACTGGGTGTTTTTGAGGAAAGAAGCAAAAACTAGGCTATGTAGGAGTTGATTTGTGGATCAGTGCTCCTCATTGCATAAACTAGTTGCTCTTTGCACATTTGGGTTACTGGGTACAGTTTCAGAGGTAGTTTTATACAGAAATTTTAGTTTCAAAGTGCCTGAGTCTGTACAAGGCACTGCTGAAAGCCAGTATCCCTCGAGTCAGTAAACAACCTCATTTTAAGCCTTCCTGTGTGTTTCCCAGTTTGGACAGATGAGGCTTCACCCACTGCCACTTGATGAGTCATCCCTAGCCTTCTTAATATAAAAAGAAAGGTGATCTAAAAGTGAAAAACTAACAGAAACCAATTCAACAATTAGCTAAAACCAGGTTTTAAGCTATTAATCCAGCAGCAAGGAGACTGGAGACCAAATGTATTTACAGTGTTACAATACAGATAAATGCTCTAAGCACAGTACTACATGATCAGTTAAGTTAAAGAGCAGAGCAAATAGCTTTTTAATGAAAATAGGCAATAAATCAGTAAAAATGAAAAGCCTGTATAAATGCAATAAAATGTTAAAGAGCTTGCTTCCTTCTCTTGTTTTGTAGAATGATAACTTGAATAGCAGCAGTCTAAGGGCAGAAACCTTTGAATTTGATCTACTAGCTCCAAGCAGTGAAACAGATGAGATGAGACTAGAAGGAGTTTCTAGAGACAGTTTATAGTGAGGAAGATTCCTCAAGAGCCGTACTGGTTGGATGGGTAGGCACTCAGTATTATGGATCTATGGAAAGCAGTGGGAGGGAAGATGTAGTTAAGTAGCTTCTACAGCTGACAATAGCTAAGAAAGATGAGAGGGAGGGACTTTGTTAGACTGATTATCATAAGGGTCAGAAAACAGTGACACTGTTTTTTTTAAATTTCAGCAGCAAAAGAGAGGGAGGATTGGGGAAAACACAGAATAGGCACCTAGGTTTGTAATGCAGAAGCCACACTCCCACTGAAGCTAAGTCCTTAATCCTGGAGCCTGCTCACTAGTTTTAACAAAGCTGATTTAGCTAAAAAACAAAGTAATTTAATTACAATGAGCCAGAAATTAATGACATGTAATGCTGTTCTTACTTTTCTGGTGCAAAGATACACAGAAGTTAGCTTTCTTTGTATTTAAATATGTAATCAGCAAGTTCTCCCACTGCAAGCAATCCTCAATGTCCACAATAAATGCCTGTCACAGTGATGTATAGAATTAATGAAACAACAGCAATCCAATCAGTAGGCAGATCAGTAAAAAAAAAAAAGTTCTAACTTGGTACCCAGGCCAGTAAAGGGCAAGCTACACTCCCACTGAAACTTTGTTTTTAATCTTTAGGCCTACTAGCTAGCTTTAAACAAAGCTGATTTAGCTAATGCAGAATCTCTGATTTCCTTCCTTAAACCTAAGAAACACAAGCTTGTGTAGAGGTAGGATATACTATTTCTTTCACAAAGCTGGCACATGGTATTTGATTATGGACCTGTTTATTAGGATGGAGACTGTATATGCTAAGGCTTAGGATTTTTTATATATTCTGCTGGTAAATTGTCTGGGACTAGAGGTTTAACTTTAAGTTTGAGAATCTGTCTCTGAATGATTTAGGAACAGGCTGGAAGCTGAGATTGTTGCCACAGTTGTCTGATTTTAGAGGTGTTAGCAGAGAGCTAGGGTTGTTGTGGCTGGTTAGAGAGGCTAATGTTTGTCTGAAGTGGATATTGAAATGATTTCTGTACTGTCCATTTGAGCAGTTGGGATTTGGTTGTGTGGAATGAGTGGGGTTTAAGAGATGATCTATGGATTTATAATGGATAGTTGCAAGAGTAATATGTGCTTGAGTGGGTCATATGTGTGGATGGAGGAAACTGTGTTGTACAGTTAATGGGAAATTCAGTGATAGTCTAAGGTTTCAAACTTTGTGTAGAGTGTATTTTCGAAAGATTTTATACTTCTTGCTAGGTTATAGCAAAGCTGCTTTTATGACTGCCAATAGCAAAAGTAGATAGATGATCACTTAAGGAATCAGATAAAGTACCTGAGGAGATAATATTATTGGGGAGGAGGTGGCCATCTAGTTAGTAACTGATTACTTACTGTTTTTTATTGTAATGGGTAGAAGTGGTGATGAGTTTGGTGAGGCTTAATAAATGTATGGCATTGTGGGAAAGGAGTCTGAGTTGATTGACAATCTATGTTGAGGTCACCTAATTATACTGATTATTGATTAATATTTAAGGATACCCATACTACGTGGTCTTCATCAGTGTTGATATTGTTGTCTGTGGATGTATGATGCAGTGATACATATGGATTTGTGTTTGTTAAGTTTAAGGAAGGAAATCAGACCTTCTGCATTTTTAAGCTGAGGACGATTGAGTTGAATGGAGGGAGTAATAAAGTATTTTTGAAAATTATTGCTACTCTGCTTCCTTTTTTATTTTTCCTGCCTGCTGTAAGGTTGTTGTAGCCTTAGGGTATGGTTTCATATTGTTTTAGAAAAGTTTCATTTGCAACTACTATGTCTGGAGAGTAATGGTTTGTACTACCATGGACATCTGATATTTTATTGCAGATACTTCTGAGATGTATGTTGAAATGAAGGCTTGAGGGTTTTGCGTGTGTGAGGATTGCAGGGGGCAGTGTATGGAATTTATCTTAAAGGTCTATTTAATCTGGGTTGGATAGATACCTCTACTTTGTATTAAGGTTGATATTTTATTATGCAAATGAAAGACCCAGTGGAAATTTGGTGCTATGTTTGAGATCTAGCTTGAGATAAATGGGGAGCAATGCTATGCCATTTATATTTAAAAAGGTGAATATTCAAGGTGCAGTACAAATTGGGAGCTATATCAACATGGCTATGAGTTGTATTTAGGGCATGAGTGGGAGATATAGTATACGGCAGATAGATAAAGTGAAGGTAGTAATGATATGAGGTTGTGTATGTTAACAGTATCCGGGATAGTAGAGTAAGTAACTGTAGCATGAACATTTCTAGTAGCTACAGTTGTAAGTCCACAGGTGTTTTTATATCTATATATATATATATATATATGTTCTGGTTGTCAAAGTTATTATATTGGTATGACAACATGTAGTCTAGAAAAGCATATTAAATAATAGTTGTAATGTACTAAAGCAAAAGATAGAAATAACGCTCTCTATAAACATGCTACTGTGTGTGACAATTATATAAACAATTGTTTTCAGTGATTGAACAGGTTCCACTCGATTTGAGGGGTGGGAATTACAAAAATAGGCTAGAAAGTACTGTTATTCTTAAAGTGTATTAGTTCTGGTTTAGGCACTTGGGCTTCAGGCCAGTTATTTTACATTAAGAAGGTTTGTGGTCTGCACTCTTGTGGGAGAAGAGGCTGGACTCTGCCCTTCTGAGCTGGGAATTTCTGGTTAAAGGTTTATAGTGCCTGAATATTTGAACTGTATCTTACTGAAATTGGTACACCTTGTTTGCTGTAGCATAGACTAGATCCAGGCCTGCTGAATATAGCTTTGTTTATATGCTTGTTGTTTGTTTGCTTGTTATTTCCCTGGAACGCTAATTCCACCTAATACGCGGCTTCTCAGCGCTTCTGTGGCTCACTAGTGATATCTGCATTGCTTACTGTACTTATTTCCTTGTTTCACTTGAAAGAAAGTTACTGTTTGCCATTTTTGCATTTAAGTTACCTGTAACACATTGCAATTAAGTTACCTGGCACTTGCTCACAAAAGCAATTATATAAGTCAGCACTAAAAATTAAAAGCACTACACCCTCACTCCCCACTGGCCCTGGTTTTCAATTATTAAGGAATTCCCAATATTATTCTAGCATGTCCAAAGGTCAGTTGTCAATCTCCTCTCCGGTCCAGCTGGTGAATCTGGGAATCTTGAGGCAATGTTACAACTGCCTCATGTACACAGACAACCCTCTCCTCCTCCCAACAAATTCCAACACATGTGAGAGATGCAACCATATAGCCAAACTGGAGGCTAAGCTCTCTCAACTCAGTACTGGCATAACCAGTCAGGAGGAGAAGGAAACCATACTCACTACAATTCCAGTCTCACATAGACCTACCACGACAGCAAACCAAACACATAATCACACAAAACATACTCAGAGGCTCTAAATAAAGATCTGCCAAGCAGCAGAGACCTCCAAAGCAGACACCCAAGCAGCCGCTACCCCAAAACAAAACACGTGCAACACATATCTCACAAAGCCAGTGTGCCAAACAGTCACAGCCCTTAAGACTAAACAACACACCTGATACACTTGTAATAGGTGACTCTATCGTCAGGCACACTGACGTCCGCTCACCAGGCTGAACAAGGAGAGGGTCACGGTGAGCAGCCTGTCGGGTGCTAGGATCCGCCACATAACACAAGCACTCAGGTCACTCCAAGGCAAGTACAAATATGACTCAGTCATTGTCCATGCTGGTGTGAATGACCTGAGACGTACCTCCCTGGACTACATGAAAAGAGACATAAAGGAGCTCTCTGAGCATGTAGCCCAGGCCGGTATGACCCTGACCTTGAGTAGCATCTTACCCTCACCAAGAATGATGCCACAATATGAAGACAAGATGATCAATTTCAACAATTGGCTTAAGTACTGGTGTCATTCAAAGGGGATCCAATGCCTGTCAGCTTGGGATGATATGCTCGACAAGCCACGATGCTTCGCTAGGGACGGCTTGCACCTGTCACCCCTGGGCTTTCGGATATTGGCAAAGGCTCTTGCTACCCCCATAGTGCCTTTTTAGGCAAGGCTCAAAAGACAAACCCACCTCCATAGGTATCACAAGGGATAAGAAACTAAGAGTAATGCTACTCAACGCCAGAAGTCTAAACCTCAAGATGCACGCTCGAAACTCTCCTTAGCATGGAGAACATCAATATCTGTGCAGTAACAGAAACCTGGTTCAGGGCTCCCGAGAGCACCCCAGCACTACCAGGTTATACCTCATACCATGCTTTTCGGCCCAAAACTTGGACTGAACCACAAAAGGAGGGGAGTATCGATATTCATCAAAGATACCCACACCTCCAGGTTGGTGGCAAAGCACGAAGCATCAGAGACTATCCATGCGCAACTAACAGTGGGTAAAACTGCCTTCCAGTTTATAGCCTGCTACAGACCACCCTCCCAAAACCAGGAACCCCACTCAGCCTTCCTGAGAACACTGGAAAATATGAAGGTCTCTCCAAACACCATTATATTGGGCGACTTCAACTACCCAAACATAGACTGGGAGCATTACTCTAGCTCCAACACCCTAGCCCAAAGGTTCCTAGAATTTATAAACTCAAATGCTATGGAACAACTTGTTACCACTCCCACAAGAGGGGAAAACATACTGGACCTGATCATCACCAACATGGGGACTCTATGCTCCAGACCAGAAGTGTATCCCTCACTGGTAAGATCAGACCATAAACTAATCTCACTGGATATTCACATCCCGACCCCACCCCCTGCCCAGAAAACCACAGTGAAAAACTTCTCTAAAGCAAATTTTACACTCCTCAAAACTGAGGTGGAATCCTTCAAAGCCCCCGGGCCTGTGGAAAATACAGCCCAGATCGCAGAATCCTTTATAAACGCATTCTATGAACACCTTCAGGAATGCATGGATCATGCGATCCCAAATAAAACCAAGACCCAATCCTCCAAAGGCAGACGTCCTGTCTGGTAGACCCCAGCCATAAACAAACTATACAATAGAAGGAGGAAGCTACTAAATTATAAAGCAAAATCCCAAAAAGGGAAGGCATCACTGATCAGTATTAGCAAAAAACTACGGGCACACATAAAATTGTCTAAGGCCAGCTTCGAGAGAAAAATTGCACAGGACACTAAGGATAATCACAAGGCTTTCTTTAGTTATGTTAGGAACCTGGGTGGTAATTCCCAGATATGCTCAGAATTAGTCCAAAATGACAAAAATACACCGAACCCACAGACATTGCCAACATCCTAGCTGACAGGTTCAGCAAACTTCTCCCCTCCCCACCAAAAGGGCAAATATCTATCCCAGCAGAGTGCTGCCCCTGACATCTCAGATGCTCAGGTAAGAGCCGCCTCTCCAAAGCAAAAACACAGCATCAATGGGATCAGATGGTGTCCCGGCTCGTCCTACATGAACTCAAAGAAGAGCTAAACCCAAACATAAAACTACTGTTCAATCTCAGCCTTACTACAGGATATGTGCCCAAAGAGTGGCGTACAGCAACAGTGGTCCCTCTCCATAAAGGTGGTGCCTCAACGGATCCTGGAAACTATCGCCCATAAGCCTGACTAGCTTGGTCTGCAAAGCTATGGAAAGGATCATCATGGACCTCATAAATAAAGATATTGGGGACCTACAAACACTGGATCCTACCCAGTTCGGCTTTGTTAAGGGCAGATCCTGCCTCTTAAACCTGGTTGATTCTTTGAAACAGTCACCAAGGCCATTGACGAGGGGAAGGTGGTCCACACAGCCTACCTGGACCTCGCAAAGCCTTCGATACAATACCCCACTCGGGCATTATAGATAAGCTCACCAGCTTAAATATAAACCCCTATGTCACTAGATGGATTGCAAACTGGCTCAAGGACAGAACCCACATGGTTAGAATTGCTGGAGCCATGTCAGACTCCAAACAAGTTACAAGTGGTGTCCCACAAGGCTCAGTCCTGGGACCTCTCTTGTTCGGTATATATTTCTCGGAGGTACAGGCCAACACGGAAGGACTGTGGCTGACCAAGTTCGCAGATGACTGCAAACTGGGTGCCATAATCGACTCTCCAGCCGACACAAGCATCCTCCAAAAGGGCCTCATAGAAACAGACAACTGGTGCCAGAGCCATGGCCTCAAGCTAAATGCCAAAAGTGTATAGTCATCCCCTTTGGCAAAACAAAGTGCCCACAAATTACCACATAGGTGGAAATCCATTAAGTACAGAAGAAGTAATTAGGGACCTGGGGACCCAAGTTGATAGCAATCTCTCATTTGACAACCACGTGGCCAAAGTGGTTAGAAAAACATTTTATATAGCCCACCTAATCATGAAGGGATTCACATCTAGATCAGGGAGGTCATTGTGCCTCTTTACTCATCCCTCATCAGGCCCATAATTGAGTACAATGCCCTTTGGGATGTACCTTACCAGACACCTGCAGCAACTGGAAAGACCCCAAAAGTACCTCACCAAGAGGATCAAAGGGCTCAAACAGATGCCATATGCTGCCCGGTTAAAGAAACTCCAGCTCTACTCAGTGGCATACCGCCTGTTCAGAGGAGATCTGTGCCTGACGTATAAAGCCATGTCCAACCCGGAATTAATGGACATGCTGCACCTCAGAAAATCCAAATCCCATCGAGCTACGCTCGAGAGACTTGAACCTCAGCACTGAAATAAATAGGACATGCTGGAGGGACAGATTCATAACCCAGAGGCTCCCTTCACTCTGGAATAAAATCCCAGTCCAGGTTAGGCAGAGTCCCTCATTGACTCTCTTCAAGAGGAATCTTGATGAGTGGATGGGAGATCGTAGGTTTACCCCGGGTATCACTTCTGTGTCACTGTTAGATAGAGGCATAGTATACTAACCTTGAAAAAGGGCATAGCAAAATAAATTTAAAATGGGTGGCGAAAGCCAAACACATTCTGGCTAGGCTTATAAATGCCCTAGGGCAGATAGCCTAGTATGAACCTATGAACCTAAACTAAGTGGAAGGTTCGATTAAAGATGGACCAACCTCCAGGATTAAATTAAAGCATTAATATAAAATGTTTTCTAAAAGAGAAGAGATTGAAAGTTAAATATTTATTTTTTAATGTTGTAAGTTTTTCATATTATTGTGTTTTTCAACTATTCAAATACATTTCATAGAGTTTTAATGTATATTATGTAACTGAATAATTAGATTGCTTTTTGTATTTGATTGGGTAGTGTGTGTTTTTATTCTTTGTGATTCTGGGTTCAAGATATTGTTTTCTGAGGAAGTCTGTAGACGAAAGTGTATTAAAATTATTTGATGCTAAAACAGTGGGCAGGATTCACGATGGCTTGCACAGAGTCTAAGAGTCGTGTAAGACTCCATGCAGCCATCGCGATCCAGGAACAGCCCGAAATCCCGTGTAAGAG
This sequence comes from Protopterus annectens, assembly GCF_019279795.1. Lineage (NCBI taxonomy): Eukaryota > Metazoa > Chordata > Ceratodontiformes > Protopteridae > Protopterus > Protopterus annectens. The sequence goes on along the minus strand of NC_056737.1, from coordinate 530,548,912 downwards.
ACCAGCTAAAACGTCTCTTACATGGGCAGGACGTGGATATGCTAATTACCTCACTTGCAGCCGAAAGGCATGCAAATGAGGTAGATTAGTGATCCACGAAGCTGAAACCAGCCCGTGTAAGAGACGTGTTAGGTGCAGAAATGTACTCAGTTGACAACTGAGTACGTTACTGCAAATAACACAATGGAGCCATGACAGCTCCAAATAAAGTGTGCATGTGTAGCAGGCAGCATGCCAATGGCCAAATATGTGGCCATTGGCATGGTAACCCCATGCAAACATGAAATAAAATAGTTTTTTTTTCCGGCGATCGGCGAGGTTTAAACGCAGCGCAGCCCTGCGCAAACGAGCTGCGCTAAATAAGACATAAAAATAAAGGTTTGAAACCCACAAATGTGGGTTTTATGCAATGCATGGATTTGCAATGCAGAGACTAGCAGACCAAAAACAACATGGCCACCGTTTAGTGGTTGCTAAGGGGGGAAGCTGAGTGTAAGACACGTAACTAAGCATTAGTAGGCAATCCTATGTAAATGAGTGGTAGGACAGTGAATCACACTGTCACATAGCAAATGAGCACATTCCGTGTAGTGTAAGAGTTAGATAAGGGGGAGTAACAGAGTAGGAGATAGGTGACATCACAGGGGGGAATGTCAGGAAGAAATCAAGCTCATTGGAGCAAAGTGGTATGTGAAAGATGTCAGTCACACAGCACAGAAAGAGGAGTGTCAACAGATAAGCATGGGAAAGTCAAGAAATGGAAGGTGTACACTGTGACCAACACCAAAGTTTCTTGCTGTGCGTGCATGCGCGTGTGTGCACGCTGGGAGGCGCGAGTAAGACAGAGTGCGCGCGTGTAAGGCAGAGTAAGCATGTAGGAACCTGTGTAAAGATATATAAACCTGTTTGCACTGGTGTGCGCGCATTTTAACCTGAATAAGCAGATTCTAGCCCGTGTAAGCATGTGTGCACGCGTGGTAGCCACTGTGAATGTGTTTCTGCTGGTATGCGCGCTGCTCCCCCTGAGGAAACAGAGAGGAAAAAGGAAGCAGAAGAAATAGTAGGAAGCTAGCAGGGAATACTGGTAGAGCTAGCAGGTGAAAACAATTAGAAGCAGACAATTACACAGGCAGAATACTAGCCCAGCCCAGCACTTAAAACACTGCAAACAGCATTGCAGTATGTTTCTCTCAAGAGACACTGCAAGACAGGAGTAAGCTAGTAGAAGTGAAAACTGAAAAAGCTGCACTCAGACCAAACATGCTAGGGGCTGCCATAGCTGTTACAAGGAGACATAGGAGACTTGCTGAGGGTGGTGACAATGCAAATGCTGCCAAACAACCCACAGTGAGGAGACAGAGAAGAGTGTACAGGCCCAGGGTCACCTACCAGGGGTTACATGAGCTGGAGATATTGGAACGCTATAGAGTGGACAGAGACCTCCTGCAGCAAATTGTTGAGCTGTGCAGGCCACGCCTCACACACAGAACCAACAGAGGGGAACCCATCCCAGTGGAAACCAAGGTATGTGTTGGCCTAAGAATACTAGCAACAGATACCTTCCAGAGACCAACTGGTGATATGATGGGGATATCACAGGCATCAGCCTCCAGGGTACTGCACCAGTTCCTGGATGCCATGTCAGCACATGTCGGTGAGCATGTATATTTCCCCAATTCCCGTGAGGTATTGGCCAGCAATATGCGTCTCTTCCATCAAATAGCGGAATACCCTGAGGTAGTGGGTGCAATAGACTGCACGCACATACGCATCAAAGCACCAGCCGGTGAGCGGGGTAGGGCCTACATTAACAGCAAGGGCTTCCCCTCCATCAACTGCCAGGTCGTGTGTGATGCCCAGGGCATAATAATGAATGTGTGTGCTGGCTGCCCTGGGAGCTACCATGATTCCCATATCTGGCATTTGATGCAGCTGCACCAGACATTTGCCAATGGGGACATCCCACATGGTCACCTAGTGGGGAATGCTGTATATGCATTGGAGCCGTGGCTGATGACACCCATCAGAAATGCACACACACCTGAACAAGAACGCCATAATGAGGCACACGCACAAACACGAAATGTAATAGAGTGTGTGTTTGGGCTGCTCAAGTCACGGTTCCGGTGCCTGGACACATCTGGTGGAGCCTTGCAGTACTCACCAACTACATGTACCCAAATTGCCATGGTATATGCTATGCTACATAATATGATTCTGCGAAAACAGCTGCAGCAGGACCAGCATAGGGCCGGGACAAACAGCCTCCCACCATTGCCAAGGCCATCACAGGCAGAGCATGACTCAGAGGAGGAACAACCTGAGCCTGCCCCAGTAGGCAGAAGGAGGCGTGCCCAGTATGCCCTGGCCTTGGCAAAGAGGCAACACATATCACATACACTGGCTCAGTAGGAACCCTGGGAATGATACCCCTCTCTGACTCACTCATATAGTAACATGGACACCTAACATGACACAACCTGCTCTCAAACATGTACAGGGAGTGTAGTATGTGCATCCGACAGAGGCAGCCCTGCAGCACCACCTGAGGCATGCTTGCCATGTGTTAAGCAATGTAACACCATCTAGTATATGCGAACATGAAGACCCTGCCTAACATCTCACCCTCACCAAGCATGATGCCATACTATGAAGACAACAAGATCAAGTACAATAATTGGCTGAAGTATTGCTGTTAGCAAGGGGGAACAAATAGCTGACAGCCTGGGATGACATGCTGAGCAAGACATGATGCCCCACCTGCTAGGGATGGCACGCACCCAGCACACCTGGCTGTGTGGATACTGGCAAAGGCTGTTGTCACCCCCACTGTGCCTTGAATAGGTAAGGCTGGAAACACAAACCCACCACCATAGGTAGCACAAGGGATAACAACCTGGACGTAATGCTACCCAACGCCAGAAGTCTAACCTGCAAGGTGCATGCAGACCAAACCCACCACAGCATGGAGAATGGTAATATCTGTTCTGTAACAGAAATCTGGGTCAAGGCCCAGAAGAGCACCCTAATACTACCAGGTTATGCCTCATACCATGCTCTACAGCTCCAAAACATGGAATACACTACAATAGGAGTGTGGCTATCAGTAATTGTCAAGGATAACCACACCCCCAGGTTGGTACCACAGCAAGAAGCAGCATGGACTATCCACGGGCAAGTAACAGTGGCTCAAACTGCGTCCCTGTTTGTAGCCTGCTACAGACCACACTCACAAACCCAGGAACCCCAGCCAGCCTTCCTGAAGACACTGCAGAGTATGAATGTCTCAACAAATACCAAACAAGGCACACACAAAGTATGACATAGGTGGCAATCCATTATGTATGGAAGAAGTAATCAGAGACCTAGGGACACAAGTGGACGGTAACTCGTCATGTGACACTCACATTGCCAAGGTGGCCAGAAAGACCTGCTACATTGCCCACCTTAATATGAAAGGATGCACATGTAGATCAAGATAGGTCACTGTGCCCCTTTACTCTTCCCTTTTCAGGTCCATACGTGACAACAATGCCCCAGTTCAGATGTACTTTACCTTACACCTGCAGCAGTTAGAAAGACCCCAAATGTACCTCACCAACAGGATAAAGGGTCCAAACATTTGACATCTGCAGCCTGGCTGAAGAAACCACAGCCCAATTCACAAGCATACTGCCCAGTCAGAGGCGATGTATGCCTGATGTACAAGGCCATGTCCAATCCAGAATTAATGGATATGCTCCACTGCAGAAACCCCAAATCCAGCAGAGACACCACAGTGAGATATCTGAACCTCCACACATAGATAAATAGGATGTGCTGGAGGGACAGATCCATAACCCAGAGGCTCTTTACACTCTGGAACAGAATCCCATTCCATGATAGGCTGAGCTCGACACTCATACTCAACAAGAGAAATCTGGTGAAGTGCATGGGAGATAGTAGGTGTACACTGGAGGCCATCCCTGTGTCACATCTAGTAAAGTAAACACTAAATGGGCATAATATGCACATTGCAAGGGGTGTTGAAACTCACACACAGTCTGTCCATGCTCAAACATGGCCAGGGCAGATAGCCTAGTATGAACCTATGAACCTATGACGATACAAAATGTGCAGGACACAAAGGATTATCACACAGCTGTCCTACCTGATGGTAGGAACCATGGTGATAATCCACAGATATGCTCTGCAGTACTCAAATATCACAAACAATACACCAAACCCACACACATTGCCAACATCCAACCTAACAGATTCTTTGCAAACTCCCCACCAGCACCTTACTGCCAAATATCTATTCCAGCAGAGTGCTGGCCCCCTGACATTGCAGATGCTGAGGTAACAGCCAGCATCTACAAAGCACACCACACAGCATCAGTGGTACCAGATGGTGTCCTGGGTTGTGTCCAACAAGTACTGTAAGAAGAATGGAACACCAAATAGCACTATTGCGCACTATCAATCTTACCACAGGATATGTACCCAAAGAGCAGTGTACAGCAACAGTGGTCCCTCACCACAAAGGTGGTGCCTGAATGGATACTGCAAACTATCACCCCTCAACCCTGACTATCTATGTTGGCAAAGTAATGGAGAGGATGATCATGGATCCCAGGAATAACTAGATTGGGTACCTACAGACATTGGACCCTACCCAGTGTGGCTTTCATAGGGCAGATCCTGCCCCTTACACATGTCTGACTCATGTGAAATGCGCACCAAGGCCATTGATGTGGGGAATGTGGATCACACAGCCTAGCTGGACCTTGCTAAACCCTTCCATACAATACCCTAGTTGGTCAGTACAGATAAGCTCACCAGCCTAACTATAAACCCCTATCCAAGTAGATGGGTTGCAAACCAGCTCAAGGACAGAACTGACCTGGTCAGACATGCTGCAGCCATGTCAGACTGCAAACCAGGTACAACTGGAATCCCACAAGGCATGGTCCTGGGACCTCTCTTGTATGCTATATATGTCACATAGGTACAGGCCAACATGGAAGGACTCTGTCTGAACAGGTTCGCAGAAGACTACAAACTGCCCACCATATCGGACTCTCCAGCTGACACAAGCCACCTACAAAAGGCACACATAGAAACAGACAAGTGGTGCCACAGCCATGTCAACAAGCTAAATGCAGAATAGTGTATAGTCATCCCCTGTGGAAACACAGTACATGGCCAGAAATTACCACATAGGTGTTAACCCAGAAAGTACATCAGGAGCAATAAGAGACCTGGGGACACAAGGTGATAGATATCCTGCATGTGACAACCATGTGTCTGTAGTGGTTACAGAAACATACCATATATCCACCTAATCATGAAGGTTAGCACAGCTAGGTCAGGGTAGGTCAATGTGCCTCTCCAGTCATCCATCAGCAGCCTCACAATTGCGTACAATGGCCCTTGAGGGATGTACCTTAGCAGACACCTGCATCAACTGGAAAGACCCCACAAATACCCCACCAGGAGGATTGCAGAGCTGTAACAGATGCCATGTGTCGCCTGATTAAACAAACTGCAGCTCCACACAGTGCCATACTGCCTGGCTGGAGGTGAACTGTGCCTGATGTATTAAGCCATGACCAAGCTGGTATCAATGGACATTTGGCACCATGTAAAATCTGAATGCTGGTGACCTATGCAGCTGACAGGCCTAAACCCCAGCACAGACATAAACAGGACATGCTGTACCGATTGGTCCATAACCCAGAAGCTCACTCCACTCACGACTAAACTCCCAGTACAGGTTATCCAGGGAGTCCTTCATTGACTGTCATCCAGACGATTCATGATGACTGGATGGGAGATGGTAGGTGTACCCTGGATATCACCTGTATGTCACGGGTAGACAGAGGCACAGCACACTAACCTTGACATATGTCATGGCAAACACCAGTAAATGTGTGTTGAAGGACAAACACTCTCTGACTAGCATTACAAATGGACTAGGGCACATGGCCATTGTTTGTCACTGACCACACAAGTTGTGGAATACATTAACAATGTCGGACAATCATGTACTATGCTGTCCATATCTGAACAAAATACAACATGGTCATATCTGCACAACTGGCCCTCAACCAGTCTGGTGTGCTCACTATAAATATTACAAGCAGTGATAGGACTGAAACCGATGATACTGTCCACCACAGTGAAAGTACTGAACCAGTACACTATACGACAATACACTGTTTGGTCAGTAGGAAAGGATGTTGACAACTGTATGCAAACTATCCCATGGCAACCCTGAAGACACAGCATAATGCCTGTTAGGTTCAGACACAAAGCAGTTGGGCAGTAAGATCACAACCTGACGTCCAACACTCAACTGTACATGTGAAATATAGATGACGTCCACACACAAACACAAATGTGGTGGACCACAGATCCCAACATAAGGAAAGTTCACAATGGGCATGCTCGCACACTTAGATAAATGAGACGTGTCAGTCAAGAAGCCATAGAAACTGTGAACTGGGCATGCTCACACACTTAGGCCATGTCACAGTTCAGCAGTTGCATACACATATCTGACATTTGTATGTGTTAACACAGGAACCTCCCACAATACAGAAATCTGCCCAGTGCACACAGTGAAATTACAACAGAGACATAAGTAAAGTACTGGATCCCACTCATATGCAAACATCTTCCACAGTACACAACTTGTTCATAGAGATAGGGAAAGCTATGGCAATAAAGACCCACAAACAGTATATGAGCAACAGATACTTGCATCTGACAGGTAAACATATGGCCGTAGAGTGAAATACTAGGCTGTTGTCCCTAGGGAATACAGAAGGCTATCCACGGTGTATTTGGCGTCTGCCTCTGCAGTACAGTAGGCCACTGTGCCTGTGCAAAGTTAATGCGTAGATATGCTCTCCCCTGTACTGATGGATAGTAACAGATGTACATACCTCTTCATACATAATGATGTCAGCACACTATACATATGTCAGGAGCACAAATGATACCCTGTAATTTGAATAGCGCGATCAGCTACTGTGTCTCCCACAAGTGTCATAATATAGTTAGGTAGGGGTTTGAATCCAGCAAGTGCTCAGTGTGTGTGTGTATGTGTGACTGTGGGGGGGGGGGGAGTAGTGTGTGTGCAATTCTATGTGTAAGAGAAATGTCCCTTCTGGCAACTAGTACAACACAACACATGCTGCATATTCCACTGTCTAAACACTGATGATGTCAGCACCCTATAAGTACAGAAGGAGAAAGCAAGCCTCCCAGTAATGCAAATAGCGCGCTCTGCTAATGCGTCTCTCACAAGTGTCAAAACATAGTTAGGTAGGGGTTTGAATCCTGCAAGTGCTCAGTGTGTGTGTGACTATGTGGGGGGGAGTAGTCTGTGTGCAATTCCATATGTAAGAGAAATGTCCCTTTTGGCAACTAGTACAACACAACACATACTGCATATTCCACTGTCTAAACACTGATGATGTCAGCACCCTATAAGTACAGTAGGAGAAAGCAAGCCTCCCAGTAATGCAAATAGCGCGCTCTGCTACTGCGTCTCTCACAAGTGTCATAACATAGTTAGGTAGGGGTTTGAATCCTGCAAGTGCTCAGTGTGTGTGTGAATGTGTGTGGGGGAGTAGTGTGTGTGCAATTCCACGTGTAAGAGAAATGTACCTTTTGGCAACTAGTACAACACAACACATGCTGCATATTCCACTGTCTAAACACTGATGATGTCAGCACCCTATAAGTACAGCAGGAGAAAGCAAGCCTCCCAGTAATGCAAATAGCGTGCTCTGCTACTGCGTCTCTCACAAGTGTCATAACATAGTTAGGTAGGGGTTTGAATCCTGCAAGTGCTCAGTGTGTGTGTGAATGTGTGTGGGGGGTAGTGTGTGTGCAATTCCACATGTAAGAGAAATGTCCCTTTTGGCAACTAGTACAACACAACACATGCTGCATATTCCACTGTCTAAACACTGATGATGTCAGCACCCTATAAGTACAGCAGGAGGAAGCAAGCCTCCCAATAATGCAAATAGCACACTCTGCTACTGCGTCTCTCACAAGTGTCATAACATAGTTAGGTAGGGGTTTGTATCCTACAAACGCCATGTGTGTTTTTGTCACACAGTTTGTCCATGTGTGTGGGGTGTTGTTCCCAATATTGCACGACATACATTATATCAGTAATGTCAATGCACACATGATGTATGTATGTGCCACCTACACATATGTACCTGTGAACTTCAATAGTTCCCATGTCCGAAGCCTGCCTCATGTGAATACATGGAATATGCATTAGACAACTGTATGACTGTGATGTTCTGTGCAGGGGCTGCATGTGGTATGTGAATATACAGTGTGAGTTGTAGATGGTGTCATCCCACCAGCGAGGGATACACGACTGGTCCGGAGCATATAGTCCACATGTTGGTGATGAACAGGTGCAGCATGTTTTCACCTCTTGTGGGAGTGGTAACAAGTTGTTCCATAGCAATGCAGGGAATGAATGCTACGAACCCTTCAGCTAGGGTCTTGGAGCTAGAGTAATGCTCACACTCTATGTTTGGGTAGTTGCAGTCCACCCATATAATGGTGTTTGTAGAGACCGTCATATTCCCAGTGTTGTCAGGAAGGCCAAGTGGGTTTCCTGGGTATGGGAGGGTGGTGTGTGCCAGGCTATGAACCTGAAGGCAGTCTAACCTACTGTTAGTTGCACATGGATAGGCTCTGATGCTTTGTGCTGTGCCACCAACCTGGGGGTGTGTGTATCTGAGGTGCCTTTGGATACATCCCCCCTGTTCTGCTTTGGTGCATGTGTAGGGGACGACAAGCATGATATGAGGTATGACCTGGCAGTGATGGTGTGCACCTGGCAGCCTTGTACCAGGAGTCTGTTACTGCATGGATATTGCTGTACCCCATGCTAAGGACAGTTTCCACTGCATGCATCTTGAGGTTTACACTGCTGCTGTTGAGTAGCATTACTATTAGTGTCCTATCCCGTGTGATACCTGTGTAGGTGGCTATGTAATGTCAGCCTTGCATACAAAGGCACTATGTGTGTAGCAAGAGCCTCTGCCAATATACAACGGCCCATGGGTGACAGGTGCAAGCTGTCCCTAGCAAAGCAATGTGGCTTGTCCAGCATGTAATCCCACGCTGACAGGCAATGTATCCCCTTTGAATGTCACCGAAACATACGGTAATTGTAGAAACTGATCATCCTGTCTACATATTGTGGCAGCATTCTTGGTGAGGGTAAGATGCTACTCAAGGTCAGGGTCATACCAGCCTGTGCCACATGCTCAGAGAGCCCCTCTATGTCCCCTAACATGTAGTCCAGGGAGGTGCGTCACAGGTCATACACACTGGCACAGACAATGACTGAGTCATATTTCTACATGCCTTGGAGTGACCTGTATGCTTGTGTTATGTGATGGATCATAGTGCCCGACGGGCATCTCAGAGTGACCTTCACCTTGTTCAGCCTGGTGATCAGGACCTCAGTGTACCTGACGATAGAGGTACCTATTACAACTGTAGCAGGTGTGTTGTCAAGCCGTATGGCCTGTGACTGTTTGGCACACAGGCTTTGTGAGCTATGTGTTGCACGTGCTCTGCTCTGGCTTAACGTTTGCTTGTGTGTCTGCTTTGCAGGTGTCAGCTGCTCAGGCAGGATGCTATTCTGAGAGTCCAAGAATGTACCTGGGTGTTTCTGTGTTTGGATTGCGGTCGTGGCGGGTATATGTGAGACTGGTACTGTATTCACTGTAGTATCCCACTCCACCTGACAGGGTATGCCAGTACTGAGTTAAGAGAGCTTAGCCCCCAGTTTGGCTATGTGGTTGCATCTCTCACATGTGTTGTAAGTGTATGGGAAGGGGAGAGGGTTGTCTGTATACATGAGGCAGCTGCAACATTGCCGCATGACTCACAGATTCACCAACTGGACCAGAGAGTAGATTGACAGGTGACCTTTGCACATGCTACCATAACATTGTGAATCCCATACTAATTAACGACACATAGGGCCAATGGGGAACAAGGTACTCAAGGTGAGTATGTGAGGGTGTAGTGCTCCTGATTTGTTAGTGCTGGCATATATGAATGCTGTCTTGAGCAAATGCGAGGTAAGTCATATGCAATGTTTTACAGGCAACCTACATGCAAACAGGACAAACAGTGACATTCTGTCAAGTGAGACATGGACATCAGTACAGTAAGCAATACAGATGTCACTAGGGATCCACAGAGGCACTGTAAATCTGCACTGCAGGGGGAATCAGTGTTTCAGGAACATAACATGCATACAAACAAAGCTACAGTCAGCAGGCCTGTATGTAGACTATGCTACAACAAACAAGGTGTACGGCTTCCAGTAGGTAACAGTGCATATATGCAGGCACTATAAGCCTGTACCCAGACATTCACAGGTCAGACGGGCTGGGTCCAGCCCCACCCCCCACAAGTGTATAGACCATGTACCTTCGTAATGTTGAATAACTGGCCTGATACCCAAGTGCTCATACCTGTAATAATACACATTTCAAATAACAGACACTGAGCCCTCACTCAGCAGTTCCAGACTTAGTATGATGTATGCTACCTGTCCTGGCACCACAGTATCCTTGACATGTATGGAGACTCTCCCTCCTGTCGTAGTTAGTTCTGTGTTTTGGGGCTGTCATGCATGGTATGAGGTGTGACCTTGTAGTGCTAGTGTGCTCTTGTGAGTCTTGAACCTGTTGTGTATTACTGCACAGATATCAACATCCTCAAACATCCTCATTGCAGAGTCGAGTGTGGACAGCATGCAACTCGCAGTTGACATGACCATCATTGAGTATCAATATGTACATTTTCGTATCCCCTGTGCTACCTGTGTAAGTGGCCATCTCTTGACAGCCTCACCACCAGTATGCAAAGATGTGCAGACAGTACACTATGGTAATTACTATGGGTGTACAAAACAATACAATGACATTCATACTGTAACTGCATCAGGCATGCTGGGATATACTCACAATGATATCATTACACTGTACTGTTGTCAACATTATACTATTACAACACTTCTATGTAGTCACCCTGTGCATCAGCACCATGTTAACCTGTTCCTGCACCGATGTTACAGATTGCAGGAGGTGGCACAGTTTCATCATATGCACAGGGTGTGTACTTGGTATGCCTGAGTCTGCCACTGATACAACTAATTGACATGTCTGTGTGTGTGTGTTGGTGAGGGACAGCAGTACAAGATGGGGCAATGTTGATGCAGTGTGTGCATGTATGCGGTAGCCCTAGGTGTTATCAATTTGCATGTGTGTATGCATGCACACAGTCCCACCTCATGGCTGCCATATACAGGTGTTTGTGGACAGCCACAGACTGTACCTGCCAGGTCATACAGATCACTGTCTGTGGCCACAGACACGGTACCTGTGCCTGGCAGGGGTGCTACGGACCGTATCAGGTACTAAGCCAGACTGGGTACTGTCATCAGAAGCAGGTGGTTGGTGACTGGAGACAGGTCCCTGTTGGGACTGTCCAGAGCCATGTGCACATGGCCTCCTGGGGAGGTCTGATGACAGCACAGACCCAGCATTGCTGGGGCTGCTGCTGGCACTATGGGAGCGGCCGCGGGCCTGTTGTCGTCCGTGACGGTTGCCAGCTGCTGCTGTTGCTGGCATACAGCCACGTCGATGCCTCAACCGTCCACCATTGCCCTGGCTCATGGACATGTAGTTGTGGAACAGATCTAATGTGTCCCCCAATGTCTGTCAGTGACCTCGGTGAAGTTACGGATGGCAGCCGCAACATCACGCATACTGTCATTCATAGCTGTGCGACATGCTCTCAGCTCCCTCAGACCCTGTCTGGTGTACCGTTCCATACGTGACTGTGCCTGCATTACAACCCGAAACATAGCTGAGGTTGAAAGACCTCTGTGGGCACGTCTGACAGGGGCGGTACATCCATGGATGCTCCCATGAGAACCCCTGGACGTCTGCCTGTGTGGTACCATGTCAGGACCCTGGCCATGGCTGCTGTGTGGGGATGTATGTGCCACCAATACCACATTACCCTGGTCAATGCCCACTGTATCCTGTCCATCACCTAGGGACATTGGTGACAAAGGATGTATTGGCAGGATGACTGTGCGCATTGATGGGGTCAACAGCTGTGTACTGTCAATTTGCTGACCAATGACGGACCCTGGCACACCTCCCTGTGCCATTACACAGGTATCATCATTATCACTATCCACAGCAGCTGATTCAGGTTCCCTGCTGCACAACACCAGAGCAGCACCAGAACCTGTGGGAGTAAGACAGGAAACACAGTTTACAATGTGTACACAATGTCACCACTGATACACACATGCACACATGCAGACATGCACACAGGGCACATGCACACATGCACACATGCACACAGGGCACATGCACACATGGGCACATGCACACATGCACACAGGGCACATGCACACATGCACACAGGGCACATGCACACATGGGCACATGCACACATGCACACAGGGCACATGCACACATGCACACTCCTCAGTATATGAGATATCAACACACAGACACAAACACACCTGCAATCAAACACATAGCACTACTGCTTCAGCCTATTATTACTATTAGTATCAAGATTATTGAAGGTATTGTTATTACACACTCACCAGCATGGATAGGCTGCCTTGCTGTTACACCAGAGGGACCTGCAGAAATGAGACATTTATTGTCAGTGGGCACAACTGTGCCATTGATACTATGAGTATGATACAGTTCAGTAGTGCAACAATTAGCTTCCACAGGACTACTGCTGATATTGAGAATATCACTCTTGCACAATAATTACCAAGATTACAGCTACAAACCGAGGACACACCTCACACATGCATAAACTAACAGTGTACAGAACGGTCAACTATACACATGGCATGTTACCTGTACACTCCGTGTCCTGCTGCTGGGTGGCTCCAGCCTCCATCATTACACATGTATGCTGCTGCTGTTGCTTTTGGGCTGGAGCCACAATACTTAGGAGTAGTCCCTCCAGTCTGGTGAGGGGGGGATGTCTAGCCACCCCACCACCTGTGGCAAGCTGCTGCCTGTGGATATCCGACGCACGCTGACGGACATTTCTAATTAAATCACTGCAGTGATGGCGTACCTGCTCATATGTCCGGTTATGTGTGCCTATGTCCTTTACCCGACGGACCAGGTTTTGCCACAGTGCAGCCCTCTCCTGCTGGTTCTGGCTGGTGCGGGAAAAGAGTATTGCGAAATCCCGCACCAGGCTCTGGTGTATCTCTTCCTCCTCCGCAGCGGAGTACACAGGGTTTCGCTGGTGAACCATAGCCCTGAAAAGGAGAAGGAAAATATGTCAGCAATATATGTCAGCAAACTATGGCACACATAATACACATAATACTCGACTGTAGTGATATAACTTAACCCCCATATATAGCATCTGTCTGTCTATTGGGGGATACACATGTAAATGACCAGATATCAGTGCTCAGCCGACAACTGTGCAACAGTACCTGGCACACTCCATACAACAGACTAGTATACTGCAGCAGTCAGCACACTGGTTCATGTCCAATGCACAACCTCACACTGGGGGTTTGTATCAAGGTACTGTATGGGGAACATTATCAACCCATGCACTGCATGCAATGCATGTTACATATTTCACTGGTAATGCACACTACGGTTACTTGCCATAACCCTTACCTATACCACAGTCACATACAGGGTAACACAGCACAGCATATGGCAATGTAGTATGTGTTGATCGCAATACCTCACACATCTGTCTCTGGCCACACACCAAGGACACACACTACCATGACAGACAGACAGTCATGGTGAGCAATCACACCAGTACATAACATGCACCCAGTCACTGGCACACTCATTCCACCTCACATATTTGGTTTGCAATGGGTTCATGGGTGTGCATTGTGTCTTAGGTAGGTAGTATGCTATTGGCCCTGGGCCTACAGTAGCATACTGTTATGCTACCCTGCCCCTTGTGACACATGTGATATGATCGTACCTGCTCCTCTCAAACAGTTACACAGGGTGACTCATATGGCATATTACCTATCTGCATAACATTCAGCAGGGGTATGTCTGACATCTACTCATGGGGAGCCTTGCTTCTTAATTCTGTGTGGTTTACTCCAGGGTATGTCGTATCTGTGGGTAGGGACCTGTACCTCCACCATGTGCACTATACTGCGGTGACAAGGACGACAGACATAGGTAACTTGGGTTGTGGATGTTGGAGGCGTTACCATGGTTGTTGGACAGCAGTCATGGGTGTGACCTAACTATGTATATCCAGCAGTGATAACCTCTATGTAGGTAGTCTGTGTGCGCTCTGTGGTCTTGTCAGTCACTCTGCATAGGTAATGTGTTTGAGTGCATTGACTTGTAATGTACTTGCGTATGTCTGTGTCCTTCTCCATATCTGTAGCTGTCATGGGAGGTACATACCGTGTAGGACATTGTGGGGTGTAGAGGGGTACAGTGACCTACATGTCCATAGCTGACACACCATGTCTGCTGACACATTCCATGTACAGGTATTACAGGACTAGTGTGCCACTGTGTATATCAATGGGGAGCCTATTGTACACTTGTTGCCCCTGTTCCCCCCTGACACATGCAGTGGTGGGCAGGCATGCACATATGTGGTGGTTACTGGTGTCAGTGTTTTGGAATGGGGTATGGTACTCCAGTATCCACACTGGTGTTCACTCCATACCTTTGTCACCAGGCACCTGTTGCAATACATCTGCACACATGTGCCTCACTCAGTATATATATATATATATATATATATATATATATATATATATATATATATATATATATATATATATATATATATATATATCTATATAGATATATATATATATATATATATATATATATATATATATATATATATATAGATGTGGGGAGAGAGGGGGAGAGAGAGAGAGAGACAGAGGGAGAGAGAGAGTGAGAGGGGGTGGGACAGAGAGAGAGAGATAGCCATATACAGACATATCTGTTGTCAGTCAGATCTGTCTGTATATGTATATATATCTACATATATCTATATATGTATGTGTGTATTACATATATCTGTACGTACATATTCTATCAATCTTGATGTCTGTGCAGTAAGTGAAACCTGGTACAAGGCTCCTGAGAGCACACCAGCGGTACCAGGCTATACCTCGTATCATGCTTTTTGGCCCCTAAACTCGGGCCAAAACAAAAAGGGGGGGGAGTGTCCATATTCATCAGGGACACCCACACCTCCAGGTTAGTGGCAACACATGAAGCATCAGAGACCATCCAGGTGCAAATAACCGTAGGCAAAACTGCTGTACAACTGGTAGCATGTTACAGACCACCCTCCCAATCTCAGGAACCACACCATCATATTGGGAGACTTCAACTACCCTAACATACACTGGGTGCATTATTCTAGCCCAAACACCCTAGCCCAAAGGTTCCCGGAATTCATTAATTCAAATGCAATGGAACAGCTAGTCACCTCTCCCACAAGGGGAGATAATATACTAGACCTGATCATCACAAACATGGGGACAGTGTGCTACACACCAGAAGTATACCCCTCACTGGTCACATCTGACCACAAACTAATCACCCTGGATATACATATCCCACCTCCACCCACAACACAAAAGACTACAGTGAGAAACCTCTCAAACGCCGACTTTACACTTCTTAAAACTGAGTTGGTATCCTTTAAGCCCACTGGGCCAGTGGAAACCACATCCCACAATGCAGACTCCTTCACAATTGCTTTCTACGGACATCTCCAAGAATGCATGGATCATGCAATCCCAAATAAAACCAAGACCCTCACCACCAAGGGCAGGCGTCCTGTCTGGTGGACCCCAGCCATGAACAAATTGTATAACAAAAGAAGGTAGCTACTGCACGACAGAGCAGAATCCCATAAAGATAAGGCATCTCTGATTAGCACTAGTAGAAAGCTACATTCTCTCATACAAACATGCAAGGCCAACTTTGAGAGGAAAATCGCTATGGACACTACAGATAACCACGCGGCCTTCTTCTGCTATGTTAGACACCTGGGCGGAAACCCTCAGATATGTTCAGAGTTAGTTCACAGTGACAAAAACTACACTGAACACACAGATATTGCCAACATTCTGGCAGACAGGTTCAGTGCAGATTTCTCCCCTCCCTCACCCCCAAAAGAGGAATTACTTATCCCAGCTGAATGTAACCTCCCTGTCATCTCAGATGTCCAGCTGAGAACCGCCCTCAGCAAAGCTATAAACACAGCATCAATAGGACCCGACGGTATCCCGGGTTGCGTGCTACGTGAACTCCAAGAGGAGCTAAACCCACACATAAAATGCTATTTAACCATAGCCTTACTACAGCATATGTACCTGGACACTGGCATACAGCAACAGTAGTCCCACTTCACAAAGGAGGCACCTCTACAGACCCTGGTAACTACTACACCATAAGCTTAACCAGCCTGGTCTGCAACGCTATGGAAAGACTCATTATGGAACTCATACACAGTGACATTGGGGACTTACAGACACTTGATCCTACCCAGTTCGGCTTTGTAAAGGGCAGATCCTGCCTTTTGAACCTGGTTGACCTTTTCAAAACAGTCACTAGAGCCATTGACGAGGGCACAGCAGTCCATACAGCCTACCTGGACTTGACTAAAGCTTTCGACACAATACCCCACTCTGGCATCATAGACAAGCTCAACAGCTTAAATGTAAATCCATATGTCACAAGATGGGATGCAAACCGGCTAAAGGATAGAAACCATAAAGTTAAAATCACTGGTGCCATGTCAGACTCAGAGCCAGTCACAAGTGGTGTCCCACAGGGCTCTGTCCTGGGACCCCTCATGTTCGGCATTTATTTCTCAGATGTGGAAGCAAACATGGGAGGGTAGTGGCTGACAATGTTTAAAGATGACTGCATACTAGGCGCCATAGTCGATACACCAGCTGACATATACATCTTACAGAAAGGCCTCACTGAAACGGACAACTGGTGCCGGAGTCATGGCCTTAAACTGAATGCCAAATAATGTATAGTCGTACCCTTTGAGAAAAACAAAGTACCCACATATTATCACATAGACAGTAACCCACTGAGTACAGACAAAGTAATCAGACACCTGGGGACACAAATCGATACTGACCTCTCATTTGACACCCACGTTGCCAAAGTGGTTGGTAGACTTCCTACCTTGCCCACCTTATCATGAAGGGATTCACATCCAGATCAAAGGAGGTCATTGTACCCCTATACTCCTCCCTTATCAGGCCCATGAATGTGTACTATGCCCCATTTGGTATGTACCTTACCTGGCACTTGCAACAGCTAGGGAGACCCCATAAGTACCTCACCAAGAGGACCAAGGGTCTCCAACAAATGTCATATGCTGCCAGACTAAAGAAACTCCAGCTCTATTCCATAGCATACCGCCTACTTAGAGGTGATCTGTGCCTGACGTACAAGGCCATGTCCAATCAGGAATTGATGGACATGTTCCACCTCGTAAAATCCAAATCCATCAGAATCACAAGAGCTACAGATTTAAACCTCAGCACAAATATGAATAGGACATGCTGTAGGGACAGATACATAACTCAGAGGCTTCCCATACTCTGGAACAGAATCCCAATTAATGTTAAGCAGAGACCCTCACTGACTCTCTTCATGTGAATTCTTGACGAGTGGATGGGAGATCATAGGTTTACACCAGGGGTCATCTCTGTGTCACTACTAGACAGAGGCACAGTAAACTAATGCTGTTATGTAAGGGGGTCTTCACTGTGTCACTACTATACAGAGGCACAGTTTTCTAAATCTATTCTGTACACTGTCTGCAGATAGCCTAGTACTAAACTATGACACTGTGAAACTATATATGTCTATGTATTTCTACATCCCTCTCTGTCTATGTATACATATATGCATATTATATGTATATATATATATATATATATATATATATATCTATATATATATATATATATTTATATATATATATACATACATATCTCGATATACATATGTATACACATGATAGATATATATATATACTCATTTTTAGTTCCACATATGTATACATACAGTAACGTCCTGATGAACATCCATTACTGTACAACCTACTTGTACATTGCACTACAACCTACATTGCTATGTGCACATAGCTACCTTCACATACATATGTATGTAGAGCCTTCAGTGACAGTTGCAGTATGTCCCCGGCCCTATGCACATCTTCATATACATAGATACAGACCAATAACACATATGGAGGGTTCACAGTATGTAGACTATTATATGTTTGTTGCAGCTGTTTGCGTAGGCTTGCAGTTACTTGGCCTGCTGTCAACTTGTTTTTGTTGTTACTTTTTTTTTAATTTTTTTATTTCTTTCTTTCTTTTTCTCTCTCTCTCTCTCTCTCTCTCTCTCTGTCTCTACCTCTACCTCCAGAGGGTGCAATGAAAGTATTGCATGTGTGGACTGGGAGTACAGGATGCTTTTGTAGGTATCTGCACATGTCCATGTGATGGCCTCTGCACCAATTGTTAGCCAGCATTTACTAATTGCATGCAACCTGTTGTGTAGTGATTGCAGTTCTCACTGTGATTTCAGGACAGTGCTATAAAAAGGTCTGTTAGGTAGGCGTAGCCCTTTCAGATTATCAGGGTGGGGACCATGCTGGTTTGCTGTGGACACTGTTCTGTGAGTGTAAGGGTTGGTATGTCTCTCATATTTCAGGCTGTGTTGTAGACACTGCAATGCATGTTCTGTAAGCTGAGTATTCCTTCCTCCAGTTTCCTCTTCTCCGTGTGTATGTAAACTGATACCTACGACTAGTAATACTGTGTATATGGGTGTGTGTGCTTTCCTGTGGGGATTGTGGTGTAACTGGTATATAGCAGTGGCACTTGCAATCTGTTGCCATGGCTTCAATATTTGCCCTTTACATTCACTCCTTGTATGCCTGCTAGGTGTCTTTCCTGTAATGTGTTGCTATGGCTTTCCTATTTTCCATTTACATTCACAGCTTGTAATGCTTGCTATATCTGTTTGGGCAGCAATTCCCTATGTGTTTGTTGTGGTAGGGTGTTACTGCATGCAGTGTGGTCTGGCCATGGTGTGGGCCTTGACACTTACAATGGTATTTGATCATGCTGCTGAGCAGGCCTCATATACTCTCAGGTGCATCTTTTATCAGCCTCATGGAATGGTACATATCAGTGGGATACTCCAATGAAATATTCTCATATTCTGCAGTTGTGACTGTGGGTTATTTCAAGCATATGTATTACTACACCATTTGTGACGTGCAAGTGGTGCATACTTTCAGTAATTCATAGTTACCATTGCATGTGTAGTAGCACCTTTCTGCCTACTGTTAGTACATTTCACAGGGTGTCAGTGGGGCACAGTTGACATTTGTTTTCACATCAGGGACATCCCTGTAACCCAGTCACAGTTGCTACGTCTGGGCTCTTAACTATTCAACTATGGCAGTGTTTATACTGCTCTGAGTATGTGTGTGGCTTGCCAGATGCTACTGTGACATTATTACCTACTAGCTACCAACTAGCATGGCTGTTTCTCTTCACACAGTACTATTTTACAAATCCACTAGATTTGACAGTAAATATACATGACATGCTTTGTGTACTAGACATGCTATATTCCCTTTACATTAATTCCTACTATTTCATGATATATTTCTTTCAGCACAATGTTCTTGTATAGCAGTCATGGCTTAGTGGTAAGTCATGCAGACTAGTGTTTCCAAGGTCCTGGGTTTGAGACTGACAGTGGTATTTTATTTTGCTGCTAAGAAAACTACAGGCCTTGTCATTCAGAGTGACTAAGGCACTTTTAAGCAGTTGTAAGCGGGTTAGCGCTGGTTTGCGTGGAGGTCACGCATGCACACTGCCGCTTAGCTTCGCGCACACACGCTTAGTTAAGCGCACAGAAGCGCACTCCCGCTTACTACTGCTTAAAAGTGCTTACTCTCACACACACCCGCGCTATTTTCTTTTAAAGAAAAGAAAATGGGGAGATAGGAAAGTGGTGAAAAAGGGGGCACAAAGAGGGTAGGACAGTAGGAAAACAAGCTCGGGTTTTGCAGGACGGATGTAGGAAAGGCCCATAGCTGCCCATTTCTTCGTCAGCAACAGCTGTGCATATGTTTGTAATTTGGTGTGAAATTTGAAACCTTCCACCCCTGAGAGAGGTGTGAGGACAACAATATTTGTTGTACAGCCACTTGTAATTGCCAGTTTACATGTCCAGCAGACATGTGTGCAAAATGGTCAGCTATGTATGGGGCGTAATTTTTTTGTGGGTACAGAGTGCCCTTTTTTTTTTTTTTTTTTTTTCCAGGTGAGAGTGGTATGTCAGGTACAGGAAGTCGGTATAGCTGGGGAGGTAGGTAGGAGAGGTTAACAGACAAGACAAACAAGATGCATACAGGGGTGGTGTATGACACATGTGGGGGGGATACACAATTGACGGGGACGGATGTTTGGATATCTCGAGCCCATGAGCCCACAGATGGCAACAGTGGAACTGAGATCCCCACCCATAGGCAGTTGCCACTGTGCCTTCACTGCCCAGGATGGGGCTGTGCTGGGGGCTGTGTAGGACGGGCAGTGGGCACGCCCGTGAGTTATGCCACACGTGCCTCAAGCTGGCGTAGGGGCCCAAGCACAGCGTGCCTGATCTCCCTACACACCACAGTCCGGACACTATGGAGGGTGAGTGGATGTTCTCCTCCGGCCACGCTTGCAGAGGGGAGACAAGCCCCATCCCCTGCAGTGCTTCCACCCGCAGGTGGCACAGGGCCACCGGAGGAGGGTCCGGCCTGGGCACTACTGCCAGGTGCACTCGCCAGCTGAGGTGGGAGAGGTGGGTCCGCTGGAACCCGCCTTCCCTGTCGTCCTATGTTTTGCATTATTTAATGACAGTTTGGGTTAATAACGTACAATGCCATTCACAATTAGTTTTAACAGCATGCATTAGTATTCCCATTAACCAAACACCCATAAATTCAAGCCATTGAACAGCAAGCATAACACATGCATAATTTGAACAACAATACACAATCCAACAACATGCAGGGTTGATTGATGGTGACAGGCCATCAGGTTTGGATGTATGAACAGGGCACATGCATCAACATACATGCAAATATGTATGAACCAACAGGACAAATGTCCAGGGGAGTTAATTGTGAATACACATACCCATTTCATGTGGAATGGATTATTTGTGGTTATAGGGTAGGGTGAAGAAATATTTCATTAACAACTTCAAATACCTATACATATGCTGTACATTTCTACTAGCTGCAGATATATACACACTACAGGTCTGACTACAGTTTCCTATGTGTAAACTTATGCATGTTGGTGATAGGAATGTTACTGCTACATTAATATACATTTCATTTTTATTCATACACATTCATATCTGGCTCTGTTCAGCTACAGCATCCTGCTACATTTGCTTTATATGGCTCTAGACAACTGTGGATGTTTTGTGTTTCATACAACCATACTATCTGCATATTGCAAACTGACAGCAACATATCCAAATTGTGGGACACACATTCCAGCTTCAGTACTTTATTCCACACATTTCGCTGTTTGTTTGTGCCTGTCACATTCATTTCATTCTGTACTGACTGCAGTATACTTTATTCAGGAGTTATTACAACTTTATTGGTGGATTCATACCTCTTTCTCACACTCTCACTTGTTTTATTTTTACAATTCAGGATGGTACTTAATTCTAGGCTTTATTGACATGTTTTACTTGGTTATAACAATCCTTTCCTACAGTCTCACTTGTGTCATGTTTCAGAATTTAAACGGGGATATATTTCACACATGTGTTTTACTCAGCTTGTGTAGCTGTAATTTTCAGCTTGCTGCAGGATGTGAGAGTGTTCAATCTCGCCGTTTGTTCTTACACACGGGTTCGGAGCCGATCCTCGGCTCCGAGTCGGCCGCATAGCAAAGCTCTGCATCTTAGAGAAGCTCGAGACCAGGCTATATCCCACAATCCTCCCTGCCATTACTCAGATCTAGTTTGCCGCTGCAACGGATCACATCGATAAGAGAGCTCGGACCAGAGAAAACTTTGTTATTGCAGATAAGATAGTTATTGTTTTGTTAAAAGTTCTTATAGTTATTGAGAATTTAGTTTTTGATCTTACTATAGTGTGTGTGTGTGTGTGTGTAGTGTAGTTAGTTCTGTCATTGTTTTTTATAGGTTTCCCTTTGGGGCCTACCTTTCTATAACTTATAGCTATATATATATATTTTCTCTCTTAATTATAGCTAGTTGTTAAATTTTCCTTTTTACAGTAAAAGTGTATTTGCTATTATGTCTGAAAAAGCCAAGTCTGGTTTTAAAAGGTGTCACTGTGGGCAGAAAATGTCCATCACTGACAACCACACTTCCTGCGTCTACTGTCTTGGCCCTCTCCACTTGCAAGAGGATTGCTCTATATGCCATTCCTTCAGTGGGAGGGTCATGACAGATAGACGCAGGAAACTTATAGACAGGGGACTTCTTAAGCCTGCTTTCCAGGAGGCTTTGGACAAGTCTGACCAGGCTTCTAAGTCCTCAAAGGGGTCGAAGATGTCGGAGCCCATGTCATCAGCTCCGAGTTCATCTTCTAAAGTTCGTTTGCCGGTTCCACAGACTTTGGGGCTGAGCTTCGAACGTTTATCTTTCACTGAGCCCCAGGTCTTGGAACTGGTGTCGGAGCTACCGCCACCTTCCATTCTTCGGTCGGTGCCATCTTCGGCCCCTTTGACCCGATCTTCCAGACCGTTATCTGATACTGATGTGGATCGTGTCATGCAGAAACTTATGGAGAACACGGCCCTTTCCAAGTTGATTGCAGTTTCCTCCCAATTGGTGTCGAAACTAGAAGGCCTCCCTTTATCTCTAACAGGTCCTCCTTCGAGACCCATCCAGTCTTCGGAGCCAGAAGAGGATGAGCCGATGATAGTGGAGCCCTCGGTGCCGAAACCGTCCATTGCACGATCAACACCATTGACCTCGACTCCTTCGGAACCTATAAGTGAGGCGCGGAGTCGACGATCTCTCCTTGGTTCCGGGACCGAGAGTCGTACCGACCCTTCGGTGCCGACTCTCCCTCTCGGGGCCTCAGCGCAGATTGGCTCGGCTCCGTCCTCGGGGTCGAGACCCATGGGCCCCGTGTCTGGGATTCTTCCATGTTCTTCGGAACCGGGGGAGTCCTCGACCCGAGGTTCAGGGGTTTTTGACCTTATGAGGAAGGTTTTGTCTACACAGACAACCACTTCATCGGAGTCGTCTTCTCCCTCCCCTAAGGAGCCGCTCTCTGTTTCTGTTCCCACGACACATCCAAAGCGTGGAGCACCATTGTCTCAGCCACCCCCAGAGGGTGCCCCCTGTTCCTCGGAGGCCTCACCGGAATCCCCCCTCCGATGAGGTTCCGAGGAAAAGATTGTGCAAGAGGAGGCACTTAGATTCCCCGCAGGAATCTCTAACTTCTGACACTGACTTGGATGAGTCAGAGGGGTCCCCAAAATCCCCCTCCGAGGATGTCTCATTTGCGGACATCTTGGAGATTTTAAAACAGAGGGGTGATTGGCAGTCCCTAGCCCCCACTGAGGACGAGTCGGTGTTGCTGAAGGCTTTTGGTGCTCAACCTTCTACCTCCTGGGTTACTCCGCCCTTCGATGAATTAATGGATTTGATTGCTCGAAGGGTGTGGGAGTCACCGGACACAGTGGAACCGGTCCCTCGAAAACCAAGCAAATTTATTACCGCTCCCCAGGACAAGACTTATCTCACCAAAGGAGTTCCGGTTGACGCTATGGTGGTGGCTGCAGCCACTAAAAAGGAGATGTCTGAGTCTTCCTCTTCTGTTCATCCTCCTAATAAGGATTCTAGGACTATGGACAGATACGGGAAGTGCGTTTTTAGTTCAGTGACTTTTTCCATGCGTTCGCTAAACTATTTGACACATTTTACATGTCTACAGAGGGATCTCATCAAGGAGCTGAGAGATACCCTCCAGGGTAACACAGATGCTGCTGTTTCAGATAAGGTAACAGCACAGCTTAACACCCTTACCTCCATAGTGAACTCTTCCATGAGGCTCATCTCGTATGTGGCTGAAGGGTCGAGTAGAGCCGCAGCTTCAGCGATTGCTCTACGAAGACAATCCTGGATGCAGCTGTGCTCATTTGCGGAAGCCTTCAAGTCTTCCTTCACCAATGCCCCCTTTGATGGTGCCACTCTTTTTGGGCCCAAAGTGAAAGAGACACTAACTCGGTGTGAGCAAGAAGGAAAGACTCTGTCTGCTGTCGGAGTCCGTTTTTCCGTTCCATCTAGACCATACCCCAAAGGGCAACGAGGCGGAAAAATGTGGTTCCGTAAAACTCAGGGATCTTTCCAGGCCACACGGAGTGACCCCCCCCAGAGGCAGAGGGGGGGGCAGACATGGAAGACGTCGCCCCGGTGGCAGAGGGGGTCCACAGAACCAAGGCGACAGGGATCCTATCCCTGGTAAGCCTTTCCAGCACTCCTGAACGGGGGCCCGACTGTCCTGCTCTGGAGGCAGTCGGGGGTCGCTTGGCTTTATACCCACAGGCCTGGCTAACTCTCACTTCAGACTCCTGGGTAAAAAGCATTGTAACCAGAGGATACAAAATCCCCTTTATGTCAACTCCACCCCAACAAAGAAGGTTTTCAGATGTGCCACCCCGTCTGCGAGGCCCAGCAACAATAGAAATTTCAAAGCTGCTCAAAAAAAGAGTCATTCAGCCAGTCCCGGCGGACCAAAAAGGATCCAGAACTTACTCAAGGTTCTTTTTAGTTCCAAAAAAGACAGGGGACTGGAGACCCATTTTGGATCTCAGCAATCTCAATATCTTCGTGAAGAAGGAAAAGTTCCGGATGGTCACGCTTCAATCGATCCTTCCATTTTTGCAGAAGGACGACTGGATGTGCTCGATAGATCTCAAGGACGTGTACTACCACATCAAGATGGCCAGACCGTCCAGAGATGACTTGCGCTTCCGGCTGGGAGCCAGTCATTTTCAATTTCGAGCCCTGCCCTTTGGGCTCACCTCAGCCCCCGGGGTATTCACCAAATGCATGGCAGTGGTAGCGTCTCACTTGAGATGTCTAGGATTCCGGGTGTTTCCCTGTCTGGACGACTGGCTCCTCACCGCCACCACCGAGCGTCGCCTCATACAAGCCAGAGATTATACAGTCAACCTTTGTTCCCACCTAGGGATTTCCATAAACTTTGAAAAATCTGCCTTACTGCCCTCACAGCATATTTCGTTCATCGGAGCAGACCTAGATACGTGCTTAACACTGGTAAAGCTCCCTCCAGTAAGGGCTTCATCCCTCAAGGAACAGGTTCTTCTTCTACTGCAAAGCAGGAAAGCCCCGGCCAAACTGGTGTTGAAGGTTTTGGGACTCATGGCAGCGTCCCTGATTGCAGTTCCTATGGGGATATTGCACATGAGGCTCCTCCAATGGCTGCTGTTCACGCAGTGGTTGTTCCAGCAGTTACCCCTAACGCACGAGATTCTGATAACAGATTCTTGCAAGCGAGACCTCTCATGGTGGGTGTTCAGTCAGGATCTCACTATGGGTCGTCCATTTGTTCTACCGAATCCGATGGCCACGATAACCACGGACGCTTCCCTGATAGGGTGGGGGGGACTTTTTCAGGGAAGAACAGTCCAAGGGGAATGGTCCAACATGGAGTACAACTTGCACATAAATGTTCTGGAAATGAGGGCGGTGTTCTTGGCGTTGCAACACTTTCAAACCCTCCTACCTCTAGGAACAGTAGCAGTTCAGACAGACAACATGTCTGTAGTCTGGTACATAAACAAACAAGGGGGAACCAGATCTTACCCATTATGCAGAGAGGCCATGAGAATTTGGCAATGGGCAGAGTCCACGGGTCGCTTTCTGATAGCAACGCACATCCCAGGGTCATCCAACGTCATTGCGGACAGGTTGAGCAGAGCCATCCTGTTACCTCATGAGTGGTCCCTCAAACTACAGGTGGCGGAAAGAATTTTCCGCAGATGGGGCCAGCCTTGCTGCGATCTATTCGCCTCCCCGATGAATACCAAATGCAGAAGCTATTTTGCCCTTCTCCCCCCTCCAGGGGATGTCCCCAGGGACGCACTGATACACGATTGGCCTCCGGGTCTCCTATATGCATTTCCACCTACCCCCTTGATTCCCAAATTTCTTCAGAAAGCCATGAACCTGGAAAGGGCAATTATACTCATAGCCCCATTCTGGCCTCGACAGATATGGTTCCCCTTTCTTCGAGTCCGTCAAACAGAGGAACCATGGATCCTGGACTCAGTACCAGATCTACTGACACATTCATCGGGAGTTCCTCACCCGTCTCTTCTATCCCTCAAACCAGCAGCTTGGCTGCTCCACTTCCCCGCCTAGCCAGGTCTGATATACTTTCTCCGGCAGTTCAACACATTTTGGTTGCCTCTCATAAGGCTTCCACTACAAAACTCTACAGGAGTAAATGGAAACGCTTTGTGTACTGGGCATCTAGCCAACACTTCGATCCCCTGGTAGCTCCTTTACATAAAGTTCTAGAATTTCTATCCATCCTTTTCCACGAAGGAGCCTCTACTTCCACACTAAGAGTACAGTTGGCGGCCATATCCAACTTCCATGTTGGTGAGGACGGTTCTTCTATTATGTCCCACAGGCTTTGTAAGGCTTTTATGAAAGGTTCCTTCCATCTTCGACCGCCCGTCAGAGACCCTTTATTCCCATGGAATTTAAATTTGTTATTGTCACAACTAATGTTGCCACCCTTCGAACCAGCCTCTTCTTGCCTCCTGAAGTTTTTGTCGTGGAAGACTCTTTTTCTTGTAGCGGTTACTTCAGCTCGGAGAGTGTCAGAGCTGCAAGCACTATCAGTTAAACCACCTTACTTAATTTTCCACCCAGATAGAGTTTCCTTACGAACAAACCCGTCTTTCCTTCCTAAGGTATATTCTGTCATAAATATTAATCAGTCCATTGAACTCCCTACTTTCTTCAAAAACCATACCAGCAAGTTGGAATATATGCTGCACAAGCTAGATGTCCACAGACAGCTAAGATTTTATTTGGACAGGACTAAGGATTACAGAAAAACAGATCAACTTTTTGTTGCATTTGCAGACAATAAAAAGGGCATGGCAGTTACAAAACGTACACTTTCTAAATGGCTTACTGATTGTATAGCTTTTGTGTATTCTAAGTCGAATCAGGCCTTGCCCACCAAACCTAAGGGCCATTCTACTAGATCTGTTTCCACTTCCTTGGCTCATGCAGCTCGCCTGCCTTTGGACACGATTTGTGCAGCAGCCACGTGGTCTAAACCACATACTTTCATCGCTCATTATAGAGTTGACAAAGCCTCCAAAGACAGGACATCTTTTGGTTCCACTGTGCTCAGGAACATTCTTCCATGAGTCACTCAGGGTGACGGAGCTAGGGACGCTACCCGTGTGTAAGAACAAACGGTGAGATTGAACACTGTCACATAAAGAAGTTATGTTCTTACCATAACGTTCCATGTGGAGTGTTCATCTCGCCTTTGTTCTTACATTCCCCCCCTTCCCTCCCTCACGTGTTTGGAAGAACGAGTAGGACTAGAGTCTGGTCCACATGCCTTTACCTCTTCCAGGTATATTGCCTCTTACCTCATGGGGTATATTTCGTTACCCTTTAGTTAATTTATCAGTGAGATAGTGTCTCTGAATTTTTGTGGCGATATGTAGCCTTAGCACCTCAGGTTTATGGTTGGTCTGGTTTGCTTGCAAACTAGATCTGAGTAATGGCAGGGAGGATTGTGGGATATAGCCTGGTCTCGAGCTTCTCGAAGATGCAGAGCTTTGCTATGCGGCCGACTCGGAGCCGAGGATCGGCTCCGAACCCGTGTGTAAGAACAAAGGCGAGATGAACACTCCACATGGAACGTTATGGTAAAAACATAACTTATTTTTATGTACTATTATATTACAGGTGGAACATCTTTATTTCAGACTTGTTTCATTTTTATTTTTGGATTAAAGGCTGCATCACACTTATGTAATCACACAGTACTTGCAGAATCTCTCTTACACTGTTACTTGCACTTTATATTAATAGGTGACTACACTGCACTCTTTTGCAAGCTGTCATACTTATATTTTTTAACAGTTACAGGGAGAGAATTACTAACCTGCCTGGTGGCGTAACCGCACAAGCCTATCGGCATAGGCTCGACGATTCGCGGAACGGACACCTGCAGCTGCAATATAAATGAAGTAATATTGGAATACACATCTCCATAATATCAGCTAGGTTAACTTTCTACATAAATAGGTATAACAAAACACTGACGGATTCAGCACCCAGGAGGCAAGAACCACTTCAATTTTCCATAAACGAACTCTTTTATTGATAAAAATACGAACAGACAAGCGCTTTCACGCACCTAAGTGCGCTTCCTCAGATCTTCACATTTAAACAGGATTTACCATGGAGTATATATACCCAGTAAAATTTAATTAAACCGAATTGAATTCAATTAATTATTCACTTAGTCTAAAAGCATGGTTAATGCTATCGTTTGTATGCATAAAGAAACAGTGCAGAATAAATTCAAGTAGCATTGTTGTATGGCCATTCAAGACTTGAAATTTCATCGATAAACATAATGATGCATATTCTAAAAGTATATGTTAAAAGGTGTTTCTCAAAAACATTAAAATATTAGAATGTTAAAAACATTTAATGTATAATAATTCAATAGTGCTCATATAGAGAATATATGTAGTAAATGCATAGAAGATTCTGAGTGAAACTTAAAGCTCTCAGGAAACATATATATGTATAGTATTCTAATATATTTTAAAATGTAAAATATATATAAGAGGGCTATTTCTACAATGTATGAATCTAAAAACCTTAAAAACTGTGGAAATGTATATCTATACATGTGTTAAGTGCATGTAGTAAAACACTTGTGTATATATATATATATATATATATATATATGTATATATATATATATATATATATATATATATATATACATCTTGTTATTTTTATATTAAATGTTGAATAAATAAATACATAAATAGATAAAATCCGAAGATGTAAATAACTATTGATTATCAAAATGTGCATATAAATATAAATAATATTCTATCTAATAAATATATAAATACATTAGTATAAATCAATCAAATCAATTGGTTGAAAATGTATAAGATATATATGCTAGCACCATTATAAAATATTTCATGTAACGCATTAGCAGAGAAACCAATGACATTATCAAATAAAAATGGTCTTCATTTGTAAATGCAGTGTATACTTTTAAATAGCAGATCTGTACAACATTTTAAAATCATCAAACATCATTAAAAAATGAGAAAATATACATACATATCAATTTACATTACTTATATATCCTACTATCTAATACTGGTTTGATACAAATGTTATGATTCAGGCCTGGGCACAACTAACGATGTGGACATACAAAGCTATGTCAAACCCAGAGCTGTTGGACATGCTCCCCTTAAAGAAGTCCCAATCCCTCCAAGCTACACACTCTAGAGACCTAAACCTTATCACCACAATAAACAGAACATGCTGGAGATATAGATTCCTGTCCCAGAGACTTCCCATACTCTGCAATAAACTACCTATATATCAAACGAAGCTCCTCATTAGTACGCTTCAAGAAATATCTTGATGATTGGATGGAAAATAGGAAATTCACCCCAAGGATCACTTCTGTGGCTCTGCTCGACAGTGGCACAGGAAAATAATTTTCTTGGGTGGCAAAAGCCAGGGTACCTTTTTGGCTGGGCTTGTATAGGCCCTAGGGCTGATAGCCTAATATCTACCTATGAACCTATGCCTGATACACCTGAGATAATCAACAAGTCTGTGGAACTTCCCTATAACCCAAATGAAAATACTGAAGGTGAATCAAAAAACTTTGTAGGAAAGACAAGAAGAAATGATTCCACAAGGTGGAAAACCAGAAGACATTAGAATTTAAAGAACTTTCTCATTATGAACCTGTAAGGTATGATGTAAAAGCTGTTAATTTGTCAGACTATATTTTGAAACCCAAACATCTGAAATTGTTGAGATTAGGTATTAATTTTGTGCCCAGTCATCTATACTCACAAATTAAACTTGAATTACTTATTTAACGACATGCTTTTGCCTGATGAACTTAGAAAACCTTCTATTTTTAATCCTAAATTAAATTATACTATTAAATTGTTTGAAGAAATTTGTAAGAAAGAAATAAGAGAATGTCTAGATAAAAAGAATGCTATAAATGTCTCAAACTGTCTACTGAACATAAGTTGGCATTATTTGAACTAAAAAAATGATACATTTATGTTTTATGAAAGCTGATAGATGGTGTGGGTTATTAGTTACGGACAATAACATATATAAAAGTGCTATGTGCAGTATGTTAAATAACACTGATGAATATTTAGAAGTTAATCTTGCCAACATTTATCAAAGTTTTGGGTTTATTAAATCTTTAATATATGAGTTGTTGATGGATGGTAATATTGAACAGAGTTTGTATGAATTTTTTAATACCGAAGAACCTAAATTTGGTGTCCTATTTGGGATACCGAAATTACATAAAGATTCAGCAAACCACCATTTCGTCCCATTGTATGTGCCTCCAAAAGTGTCTGTGAAGGTACTGCACTGTTTTTGGAAAGCCTTTTTAACCCTTTCATTCAACATCTTCCAAATTATTTAGGAGATTCATGGGATTTATTGACTAAGTTAAAACAGTTCAAGCATGAATATGATTATTGACATATAAATGTCAACTTTGTCACAGTAGACGTATGTTCTTTGTTCACTAGTATACCGCATGACAAAGGAATAGAAAAATTATCTAGAGATAAAATTTCTTTAAGCTGTATACTTATGGAAATTATTTTAGAACATAATTATTTTTTGTTTTGATAAGAAATATTTTAAGCAAATTCAAGGGTTGCCATGGGTTCTTCAGTGGCTCCATCATTTGCCAATTTAGTTTTAGGATGGTGGGAGCTTGAAGTATTTCCGAAAAGTAATTTCTTTCATAGAATTATTATGTATAAATATTTTCAGTGATTGAACTGGTTCCACTTGATCACTCAATGTGAGGGATGGGAGTTACAAAAATAGACTAGAAAGTACAGAAACTAAATGGCAGGTTGGATTAAAGGAGGGCCAAACTCCAGGATTAAATGAAAGCATTAATATAAATGCTTTCTAAAAGAGAAGAGATTGAATGTTAAATATTAATTTTTTAATGTTGTAAGGTTTTGTATTATTGTGTTTTTCAACTAGTGCTGGAGGGATAGATTCCTGTCCCAGAGACTTCCCATGCTCTGGAACAAGATTCCAGTCTACATTAGGCAGAGCTCCTCGCTAACCCTCTTCAAGAGAAACCTTGATGAGTGGATGGGAAATGGAAAGTTTATCCCAGGAATCACTTCTATGGCTCTGCTGGACAGAGGCACAGGGAACTAATCTAAGGGGGCGGCGAAAGCCAACACATTCCGACTAGGCTTATAAATGCCTTCGGGCAGATAGCATAGTACTTACCTATGAACCTATTCAAATACATTTCATAGAGTTTTAATGTATAGTAAGTAATTGAATAATTAGATATTTTTTTTGTATTTGATTGGGTAGTGTTTGTTCTTAAACTGTGTGATTTTGTGTTTAAGATATTGTTTTCTGAGGAATTCGGAAGACAAAAGTGTACTAAAATGATTTGATACTAAAACAGTATATTTTTTGGCTCATATTAACAGTGTGGTGTTTTCCCGTTTGGCATTGGTGATTTTGGTTGTAATTGTTTAATATCCACTTATTGTGCAGTTTGGTTTGTTATTGAAGGTAGTAATTATATGAGGTTGTGTATGTTAACAGTATTAGGGATAGTAGTGAGTATCTGTGAACATGAACATTTCT
Source organism: Protopterus annectens (assembly GCF_019279795.1). Lineage (NCBI taxonomy): Eukaryota > Metazoa > Chordata > Ceratodontiformes > Protopteridae > Protopterus > Protopterus annectens. The sequence goes on along the minus strand of NC_056737.1, from coordinate 530,516,783 downwards.
AGTAGAGAGGAACCTTATGTTAGTAGCTAGGCAAAATAATGGTATTGGGCTAATGCATTGTAGTGGAAGGAAATGAGCACATTAGACAGCTGGAAGGTAGACTTGGATTGTTGTAATATGTGCAAGAGTGGGTCATACGTGTGGGTGAAGGAGAACTGTATAGTTAATGGGAAATTCAGTGATAGCAAAGAGAATTGGAGTAGAGGGGTAAGAGATGTGGTGATAAACTTAAAATGTCAATACAAAAAAGAAGGGGAAGCATAAAACAAGTATGAGGTGATAGAATTATGTGGGTATGGAAAATGAGGTGAAGTGGGACAGAAAAGTGAATGGTGGGACAAGAGAGGAGAGGTAACAGTGTAGAAGTTATGGGGGTGGTAAAAGTATGGTAAGGCTAAGGAGGAGAAAAGAGGAAGGGAACTACTTTGAATGAAATATTTTATGTCTGGGTGTTACAGGATGTTAGATGGAGGGAGGAGAAAAGTTCAGGTAATTCAACATATTCTCACTCTACAGGCTTTTTACATTCCATAAGATCAAGATGTGGCAGACAAATTGAGCATGACCTTGAATGGAAATTGAACGAGGTTCTTACAGGATTTGATCGAGCTACAGGAAACATCTTAGATAGATCTGCTGACCTCCATTCACAAAAACATTTGGGGAATTTCTGCATCAGGACTCCTTGCAAGCTGGAAGAAATGTTCCTGTATGCTTTTCTATCTTTTTCACTGATATCCAGGGTCATTCTGAAAATTCAGAGAGACTCTAAAGATCATTATAGTGATGCCCTTCTCGCTCAGGCAGCAGTGGTTCTCCCTTTCTGTGGAATTGGCCAAGAGCAATTACTATATGCTTCCTTTGAGTGCCTTAACATGGGAAACAGATTTTCTGATTACTCTTACTTCTGTATGAAGAGTGTCTGAATTGCTAGCTCTTATGATGGGTCAACCTTATTTAATTTCTTCACAAAATAGGGATTCATTAAGAATGAATCCTTCATTTATGTCTAAAGTGGTATCCAAGTTTTCTTTGAGCCAAGCTATCCATATCCCTGTCTTCTTTCCAGAGCCTAATAAGGAGGGAGAAAGGATTCTTCATACTCTGGATATCCACAGATAACTCATGTACTATCTTGAGAGAAAAAAATACCTTCAAAACTTCTGAAAGTAAGAGAAAATGGCAACCAGTGCCAAAGTAGACAATTTCAAATGGTTGTCCCATGCTATTTCCTTGTGGTGTTTCCACCATGATGATCCAATTCTAGTCAGGGTGAAAACACTTTCTACAAGGGTGTTGGCTGCATCAGTGGCATTTTGGAAAGGGGTGGGATCTATGGTAGATTCAGCAACTTGGTCCTCTGTACATACTTTTACAAAGCACTACAAACAAGACTCCATTTTCCAGTCAAAAGCAGACTTTATTAGGACCATTTTCTGTGGGTTTCTGGAGCCTTATGATCTGATGTTGTCAATCTTCACTTAATCCTTGACTTGTGGGTTTGGTTCCATATCTTGGAACTGACTCGGATGTTATTTCAGCATACTCCTTCCAAAACTCTTGAGCTAAGCTTTTACCCATAATGCTCCTTGCAGAATTACCCCAGATCTCATTACCACAGCTCTCGAGCAAGCTATTTCTTTCTGGTAGTAAGTAAAATCTCTCTTTTTTCACCTCATTTGTGATTTCTTTACTCATTTCTATTAACCAGCTCCCCTTTCTTGTTATCATTCTGTAACGTGATTGGTGTTTCTCTTATACTTACCATTACTGGTATTTTCTTTCCCCTCTTTCCTTCTTTACCAGGTGGTATACTTTCGTACAATTGTTGGTACAACTGTCTAAACCTAAAAACTGAAACCTTAATTCTGCCTGCCTTCCTTGTGTGTGTGTGTGTGTGTGTGTGTGTGCGCGCGCACGAACGCACGTGCATGCATGTGTGTGTGCTTGGAAATGGCTGAAAAACATAAGGGAACTTCTGGCTTCAAAAGTTGCCAGAAGTGCAAATGCAAGCTTCCTAATTCTGATAGACTCTCCCTATGTCTTATTTGGGCCCAGTGCACCTTCAAGAAGATTGTGCCATATGTCATGGTTTCAGTCACCGGGCCCTTATTGAGAGAAAAAAAATAAGCTTATCTTTAAAGGTCTTATTAAAACTGTTTTCAATGAGGCCATATCTGGTTCTCCAAAGTCCAAAACATATAGACGCTGCCCTGCTTCTTCTTCTTTTTCTTTTTCATCAAAACATTCTAAGAAGAGGAGCAGCACGGTGCCGACAGTATCTTCGGCACCATTATCCAAAATGCCTAAAACATCCCCAGTTCTCACAGTTTCTTCTGAACTGATTGGGAAAAAGGATACGTCTTTGGTGCCATCGGTGCCTGCTTCTGCACCAACTGCTTTAACACAGACTACTACTGTTACTGCTACTACTATCTCCACCACTATTTCAGAAACTTCTCCAGAACCAAATGAATTTTCCATTAAAGACAGACCTCATGTAAGGTATTCTCCATCAGTGGACCCATTCGTATACCAACTTCTGAGTCCCTTCTTGGATAGACCCAGATCCCCTTTGGTCTCTTTGATCCATTCCACCAAGAGCCTCATGGAATCTGATATTTTGAGGCTGGTGGATCAGCTCCTGGAGGCGAAGGGATTGTCCACTTCAGCGGTTCTGAACCTTTCTAGCTCTGGAACCTTACTTACCTCAACTCCAATAACTGTTCCTCCTTTGACTCCAGCTGGGCCTTCAGAGTTTCCAGTGCCAACAATCCTGATGTTGACTGTCTCAGTGCCGGTCAGTCTCTCTTTTCTGGCACCAAAAACAGGCTTGAGCTCTTCAGTTTTGCCTGAACCATAGACCTCCCAGGGTTACAACTCCATTGCCGGTTCCAGGGACATGGTTCTACTCTGGTGTTGTCGGAGCCATCCATGCTGCTCGGGGCATCAGCACACATTAGCTCAACACTGGCTTTGGAGGCAGCCTCTTCAGTGAGGGGTGTGACCTTGGTTCCGAAGAAGTCTATTTTGGTTCTGAACTCCCATTCCTCTACAAGGGGCCTGCTTCCCAAGCCATGGAGAGGGAATTGTCCACTGTGGGCATTCAGGCGATACCACTCTCGTTGAACCCACAGCCCTACCCTTCTCCTCACCCAGAGCTTCCTCCAGCCTCTACCCTGGGACAACGGACACTGAAGCCTTAGGATCCAACCAGTGTGGTCATCTCCTTTTCAGATACCTCTCTAGCCCATCACACCGAAGAGGTACTCCTGAAGAGAAAGTGCAAGAGGAAGCACTTAGACTCCTCTGAAGAGTCAGTCCTTCACTGAAGATACCGATTTTGATGAAGGGGAAGGTTCCCCAAGGTCACCCCCGGAAGATGTCTCCTTCCGAGACATTCTTGAGTTCGTAAATTAGAGGGGTTGCCTTCAGCCTTCCTTGGAGGAATCGGTATATCTAGAGGCTTTCCATGCCTGACCCTCTACCTCCTGTATCTCTCTGCCTGCTGATGATCTGATTAAGTTACTTGCTCAGTGGGTTTAGAAGATACCTGACTCTATCGAGCCAATCCCAAAGAGACCAAACCATATTTTGTCAAGTCCCCAAGATCAGCAGCATTGGGTGAAATGTATACCAGTCAATGCCGTGGTGGTAGTGGCAGCCACCAAAAAGGAATTTGCCAATGAAAGTTCTACTATTCATCCTAATAAAGAGTCTAGGATGATGAATAGATTTGGGAAGCACAGATACACTTCATCGACCTTTGCATTAAGATCCTTGAATTACATGGCACACTTCACAAGACTTCAACTAGATCTGGTAAAAGAACTTTCAGATACTCTGACAGAAGCAGTAGCTGAAGCAGTTAGAGAAAAGATAACTTCTCAGCTAGCAATCCTTGATTCTGTTTGTAATTTATCCATGAGGCTCATTGCATATGCAGCCGAAGGGACTACAAGGGCAGCAGGTTCAGACGTAGCTATTAGAAGACACGCCTGGATGTAGTTTGCAGAGTCATTTAAATCTTCTTTTGTCAACACTCCATTTGACATAACATCCCATTTTGGCCCTAAAGTTAAAGATACCCTGGTAACTCTTATCAGCACTCCTGAAAGGAGGCCCAGTTGTCATATTCTGGAGGCAGTTGGGGGATGATTATCCCTGCACCTACCTGCCTGGATCAAGATAACAACAGACAACTGGGTGCAGAGGATTATCACCAGAGGTTACCATATCCCTTTCTTGGACAAGCAAAAGAATTGAAGAGAATCCTAGACATCCCACCGAGTAACAGGGATGTAGCAGTCTTAGAAGTTCAAAAACTGCTCAACGAAAGAGTCATCCAAGCAGTGTCCCACCAGACCAGATAGGATCCAGAGTCTACTCAAGATTCTTTTTATTGCCAAAAAAATAAACAGGGTACCGGAGACTGATTCTGGATCTCAGCCCGTTGAAAAAATCGGTTTAACAAATTCTGGATGGTCACGGTTCAATCTATACTTCAATTTTTGGAAACAAAATGATTTGGTGTGCTCATTAGATCTTCAAGATGCATACTACCATATAAAAATGGACAAACGATCCAGACGATTCCTGCGCTTCCAGCTGGGAGCCAGTCATAACCAGTGCAGGGCACTGCCTTTGGCCTCACCACAGCTCCTAGGGTGTTCGCTAAATGCATGGCAATGTTAGCAGCTCACCTCAGACTGCAAGGATTCCGTGTGTTTCCATATTTAGATGGATGGCTCCTCACTGCTTCCACCAGGCATCTACTTTTAAAGGGAAGAGGCTACATTCTCCAAATGTGTTCCACATTAGGAATCACTATAAATTATGAAAAGTCCCATCTAGAGCCAACTCAACAATTGGAATTCATATGAGCAATGCTAAACACAAGTACAGGCATCGCATCTCTTCCCACATAAAGACTTCAAAGAATCAGATCGCAAGTCAATCAGATTATTCACAGCAAAAAGATGACCGCAAAGCTGTTGCTACAAACCCTAGAATCAATGTCAGCTTCAGTTACTCTAGTTCCCTTGCCAGATTCCACATGCGGATTCTTCAGTGGCACTTGGCATCCCAGTGGTCAATACTGGAACAGCCAGTGTCCCATTTGGTATTAATCAATAACTTGTGCAAGAAAGACCTGAGTTGTTGGCTTCATTCCAATGAAATTTTGTCAGGCAGATGCTTTGTTCCTCTTCAACCACAAGCCATAGTGACCACGGATGCATCCCAGATAAGGTAGGGGGGCATTACCTGGGAAAGACAGTCCAAGGGACTTGGTCCCAGCTAGAGGCCAATTTGCATATTAGTGTCCTATAGATGAGGGCAGTGCTCTTAGCATTGCAGGCATTCCAAGATACCCTCCCCTTGGGACGGTTGTAATTCAAACAGTCAACATGGCAGTAGTCTGGTACATCAACAAGCAAGGGAGAACCAGGTCTTACACTCTTTGTCAAGAAGCACTCAGAGTATGGCAATTGGTGATTTCATCCGACTGCTTTCTGGTTGCAATGCATATTCAGGGGAGCGCCAACATGATTGCAGACAAATTGAGCAGGACCAACCTAATGCTGCACGAGTGGTCTCTCAATCCATTGGTGGTGGAAAAGATATTCTGCCTCTGGGCCATCCGTGCTGCAATCTCTTTAGACCCCTCTGAACAACAAGTGCAACAGCTACTTTGCCCTAATTCCCCCTCCGGGTGAGTCACCTCTTCTTCATGATTGTTCCCCCGTCTATTGTATGCATTTTCCCCGATTCCTCTCATATCTCTTCTAAAGAAAGCCAGCAGGTCGAAGAACAAAATAATTCTCATTGCCCCATTCTGGCCTCGTCAGGTCTGGTTTCCCTTTCTTTGGTGTCACCTAATTGAGAAACCTTGGACACTGGACCCAGAGCCAGACCTTTTGTCCCATCCAGATGTACTAGTTCATCTGAATATGCAAGATCTCAAGCTCACTACATGGCTTTTCCAGTTCCATTGATTGCCAGGCATTTGCCTCTTACTTCCCCAGTTCAAAGAATTGTTCTGGCCCCCACAAACCTTCGACTCGAAAGTTGTACTCCAGTAAGTGGCAAAAATTTTCAAAATGGGCTTTAAAGATGAATGCCGATCCCTTTTCAGCACCAATCGGTAAGGTCCTGAAGTTCTTAACATTGCATCTACCTCAACCATACAAGTGCATCTAGCTGCAATTTCAAATTTTCATAATGGTTTGAATAATGCAACATTAATGTCCCACAAACTCTACAAAGCCTTTCTAAAATGAACCTTGATGTTCAGACCTCCTTACAAAGACCCTTCTGCACCTTGGGACTTGAATCTTGTACTTCAATCAGTAATTAGTTCATCCTTTGAACCTGCTGTGACTTGTGATTTGAAGTTTTTATCTTGGAAAACATTATTGCTGATAGCTATTACTTCTGTAAGGATTTCGGAGCTTATAGGCCTTATCTTGCAAACCCCCATACTTTATTTTTTTACAAAAACAGGGTTTCCTGGAGAACAAACCCTTCATTTCTGCCTAAGATAGTGTCAGAAGCCAATATCAATCAGACTATTCAACTCCCAGTTTTTCTACCCCAACTTCTCTAACAAGGGTGAATATTATCTTCATTTACTAGATGTATATAGACAATTTTTACCTTTACAGGACAAAGGAAATCAGAAAATCAGACGAGCTGTTTGTTTCCTTTTCCTCTGCTTCTATGGGAAAATCTGTTTCTAAAGTTACTTTATCAAAATGGCTTAAAGGCTGTATAACTTTAATTTATAACAAAAAGAAAGTGCAATTTCCGGGACCTGTCAAAGCACATTAAGCTAAGGCAGTAGCCGCTTCCACAGTCTTTCATTCCAGAGCTTCTGTTGATGATATTTGTGCAGCAGCTACCTGAGCTTCCCCTGATATGTTTATTACTCATTTCAAGCTGGATCTGTTCTTTAGGGGACGAGCATCCTTTGGCTCAGTGGTGTTCAGGAATATTCTTCAATGAGACCTCCCTGGATTTAGGCAGCTGAGGACTCTGTCACACAAGTCAAGGATTAAATGAAGATTGAAAACATCAGATAAAGAAGTTATGTCTTACCATAACATTCCATCTGTGTTGTTGATCTTTGCTTATCCTTGACATCCCCACCCTCCTTTGCCCTGCCCCTCAGTTTCTTGGTGGAACGGATCTTTCCTGAAAGATCTGTGACTTCCAGTCTGTCACTATTTTATGTAAACTCGATATGAGGTAATTCTGTGAGGAGCATTATTGGTAAAAGATTAGCTCGAGTGTTTTGGAAGGAATGAGCTGGAATAATGGCCGAATTGGTTCTGAAATATGGAACTGAACCCACAAGTCAAGGATAAGTGAAGATCGACAACACAGATGGAACGTTATGGTAAGGCATAGCTTCTCTTTTCCTTATCCCAAACTTTCTAGGTTTTGGCATTCTATCCATAAAATTAAGGCTACTGCAGCACTGGCCTAATGATGATCATAGTACAGTTGTGTAAATGAACTTACCATAACAGTTGATGTTCAAATAGATCACTGCTGCAGTAGCCACTACCTCCCACCATCCCCCTTATTCTTGTATAATTTTTGTTGCCAAGAAGGAGGCATCGATTTTTTTTTTTTTTGTACATATCATTGACCTTTTTCAGAGCTTTAGTGTCCCACTTTCAGTTGGCATGAAAACTGTAACTGGCTTAGGGACCAGACCTCTGATTTTCTCCCTGCATAGCTCAAACTGTCAATGGTCTGGGCACGTGGAAGGTGCCCTTAAGCTTTGGAAACTGGTCATCTGTTATTGACTCCATAGGATATAAACCATACCAAGGAGGTCAGAGCAGACAATGAGTAAAGAAGCAAATCAGGGAAGGTAAGACCACATCATTTCAGTTTATTGAGCACTGAGTTCTGTAGCTTGCCAGGAGAGTTATAAGGAAGAGGAGATAAAACTTGTACGGTCATCTAATTGGTGGAGGTAGAGTTGTGCAACATGTCCATTACTCAGACATTTGCATTCAGATTGTTCTGCGTGTATTTCTTGTGCTGAGATCTGAAAATTGAGTAGTCAGTGTGATCAAGTACAGTTGAAGTGACTGCCATAATTTAGGGTCAAGAACCAAGAACCTATAGTTAATGTAGTTGAGTTTGATGGAAAGGAATTGTAGAGGGGGCCATCACTTTTGTGATGATTTTCTTTGTGAGTAGAGTATGTGGTGTCCTGATAGAGAATTTTGAAAAGCTGGGAACCAAGAAGAAGATGGTATCTAATTTATGCTGGTAAACCATTTTGGCATTGGATAGGGCAAAACAATCATATTTGTTTTGGTGTAATTGGAGATGAACCAGCAGATTTTGTTAGACAATGTCTGAAGGGTGGTTGACCTTCTGACTGATGAGGATGCAGATATGGGGTGGCTGTACTTCAGTTGTGTGTAAGTAGTATACTCTTGCTTATAGTGGCTTTTGCGGGGAAGAGAGGAACTGAGAAATTTTGTTAGCCCAGAAGTGTAGGAAGTTGACTGTGGCTCTGAGTTCCTGGATGTGTTCCTTGAATTTGAGGATCAGTCTAGCTAAATACCAAGGTATCTAAAGAAATGGGTGATTTTGATGTGGTTATTGTCCTGTTGTGTTTTATATGCAGGGATTGTGGTTTTTTGGAGGCTGGGGAGGTGACAATTTTCTTTTTAGGTATTGAACCGCAGTTTCATTGAGCTAAGCCTCTTTTGAAGTTTCAGGAGGTCTTCTGAATTTTAGTTACACAGTGAGGTTAAATGAACTCTCACTGCATTTACTGTGTTTAGACTTTAAAGAGATAATCTGTGCCTGTCTTTCTTGGCAATATTAGACAACGATCTATTTGATGCATTGTGATTTAAACATGCTGATCAAGGTGGTGAAATCAGGTTTGACAACTCTGTAATAAAACTAAATATAAACAATAGGAAAAAGAGACAACTGGTTTAATGTTTCAACTGTTGAATAAAAAAAAAAAAAAAAAAAAAACTGTCACAGCTGATCGAATGTGCCAGCATTTTTTTATGTGTAAGATTACAGTACTGTGGGGATTGAGGAATTTGCCCTTTTCCCCATTGTGGTGTGATCTCAGAGTTAATTTATATAATTAGCAGGGTTGGAGATTCAGTGGGGCAGCTCCCTACAAATACAATTTTTTCTTCTTTTTGTTTCATGTTTCATAGCCTGCTGATTTACAAATTGTATTTGATCAGTTGCTTTTGATAACATGAATTTTTGATATATGGATATGTATCCATATAAATAGATATTTTGGTTTCATGATATTTCCTTGAGGGTTCCTTTGACTGAATCACATATGTTAAAAAAAAGCCATTTCATTGAAAACTTTAAAAGTCTAGAGATGACATGTATGGTGTTGTTGCTGATCATGGAAGGAGTTAACAGTGGTAATGGTGGAGATTTTGCATGGACTGGTAATTTATACAATCAAGTTGTAACCTCCAAACATGTACATGTTTCTGCTTGTACACTAGTATTGATTCACTGTTTGTGCTTTTTTCTGTTTTCTCTACTGGTTTGTGACTTAAAGTTAAAATATAATCTCCCTGAGAAAAAAAAATATGATATATATATATATATATATATATATATATATATATATATATATATATATATGGTTGAAATTATTTTCAGTAAAATGACTTCTCAGTCAAATGTACTTTCAATCATTTCTTTTGACCACGTGATTGAGTTTCAGTTGAAGCATCACTATACACACACACACATATATATATATATATATATATATATATATATAAAATATATCTATATATATATATATATATATATATATATATATATACATATATATATATTTAAAATGGGTCAGCCTTGGCTGGTCGAATTTACCTTTCACCGAAATGCAAAATGCAGAAACGACTTCAACAAAACTACATCTCCATGTAGCCTTGGATCACTGACACTGCTTTACAAGGTAAAGCACCACTTGGCCACCAGGGTCAGCTTTGCCCTTCTCCCCAGAGCAGTGTGATCTTGGAGTTGGTATATTTAGTTAGGGATGGTGTGGGGGGCAAAGCCCTCCATTTGCAAGGCTTTCAATTCATTCTGTGTAGTTATTTTCTCCTGGTGGCCAAGTATGTCTTTACCCTGAAAAGCAGTGTCAGTGATTCTAGGCTTTGTAAAGATAGAATTTTGCTTGAAGTCATCTCAGAGGTTTGCATTTAGGTGAAATGTAAATTTGACGATCCAAGGTAGACCCATATATACAGAGGATATAAAAAGTTTACAAACCCCTGTTAAAATGTCAGATTTTTGTGATATAAAAAATTAGACCACAATAAATCATTTCAAAACATTTCTCACCTTTAATCTGACCTATAACCTGTACAATTCAACTGAAAAACAAACAAATCTGTTAGGGGTAAAAGTATAAAAAATAAAAAATGTACAATAAACTGGTTGCATAAGTGTGCACACCCTTAAACTAATACTTTGTTGAAGCACCTTTTGATTTAATTACAACAATCAGTCTTCTTGGGTACACACCTGCCATTAATTAAAGAGACTCTGATTAACTTCAAATAAAGTTCAGCTATCCTAATAGGATTTTCTTGACATTTACTCAGCTGCCTACTACTGCAAAAGTCATGGTTTGCATAGAGGTTACAAAGCATCAAAGGGATCTCATTGTTGAAAAGTATCGGTCAGGAGAAGGGTACAAAAAACTCCACAGCATTGGATATACCATGGAACACAGTGAAGACAGTCATCAAAAAGTGGAGAAAATATGGGACAATAGTGACATTGCAAAGATCTGGATGTCCCTTCAAAATTGATGAAAAGACAAGATGAAAACTGGTAAGGGAGGCTGCCAAGAGACCTACAGCAACACTGAAGGAGCTGCAGGAATTTCTGGCAAGTACTGGTTGTGTACTACATGTAACAACAATCTCCCATATTCTCCATATGTCTGGCCTGTGGGGTAGGGTTGCAAGATGGAAGCCTTTTCTTACCAAGAAAAACATCCAGGCCTGGCTAAAATTTGCAAAACAATACATCAAGTCTCCCAAAAGCATGTGGGAAAATGTGTTATGGTCTGATTAGACCAAGGTTGAACTTTCTGGCCACAATACCAAAAGGTATGTTTAGCGCAAAAGCAACACCAAAAGAACACCATCCCCATGGTAAAGCATGGTGGTGGCAGTATCATGCTTTGGGGTTGCTTTTCTTCAGCTGGAACTGGGGCTTTAGTCAAGGTGGAGGGAATTATGACCAGTTCCAAATACTAATAACTTTTGGTCTAAAACCTTCAGCCGTCTACTAGAAGGCTGAAGATGAAGAGGAATTTCACCATTCAGCACAGCAATGACCCTAAGCATACATCTAAATAAATGAAAGAATGGCTTCACGAGAAGAAAATTAAAGTTTTGGAATGGCCCAACCAGAGCCCAGATCTAAATCCAATATAAAATCTGTGGGGTGACCTGAAGAGGGCTGTGCACAAGAGATGCACTCACAATCTGACAGATTTGGAATGCTTTTGCAAGGAAGAGGGGCAAATATTGCCAAGTCAAGAGGTGCCATGCTGATAGACTCCTACCCAAGAAGATTGAGTGCTGTAATTAAATCAAAAGGTACTTCAACAAAGTATTAGTTTAAGGGTATGCACAGTTATGCAACCAGCTTATTGTACATTTTTTCTTTTTTATATTTTCCCCTAACAGATTTGTTTGTTTTTCAATTGAATTGTACAGGCTATAAGTCACATTAAAAGTGGGAAAAGTTTTTAAATGATTTATTGTGGTCTCATTTTTTTATATCACAAAAAGCTGGCATTTTACCAGGGGTGTGTAAACCTTTTTATATCCACTGTATATATCTATATCTATATCTATATATATATATATATATATATATATATATATATATATATATATATATATATATATATATATATATATATATATATATATATATATGTGTGTGTGTGTGTATGATTGTGTATCATTTAATCGAAGGTAATGAAAATAATTGATAACAAATGAAAGTACATTTGATTGCAGATACATCTGACTGAAAAGCCATTTTGTTAAAAAACCTTCTACACCACATATACCTCACAAAAAGTACCCCAACCTCCCCCTAATTATATATTCTAAAACTCTGTGGTTGTACAGTGGTGAAACGAAAAAAAATGTCATACACAGTGAATCAGTGCTAGCACACAAACACAAACTTCTACAAAAATAGGGGGTACAACATGACAGTGGGTATTACTAGTCCACTCAAAATCCTGTAAATTATGCCCCCCTAGCAACTACCTTGTGCAAAAATGGTACCAAAAATACCATTCATAGACTTTTACACTTTTCAACAAAGTGGCTAGTCAGTCAATTGTACTTGCAGTCAAATGTACTTTCAGTCACTTTAATCTTCTGTCTTTTTCAATCAGTCAAATCTACCTACGATGAGATGATACATAACTGTTTATATATATATATATATATATATATATATATATATATATATATATATATATAGATATATAGATATATATATATATATATATATGGGTCTACTTCACTTGATCGACAGTTCATTTGATCGACATTCATTTCATCGAGACCAAAACACCTAAAGTCCAAAACATCTCAGAGCCATTTGATCGAAACTCAAAACATCGACACATGAAATTAAAAGCATTATGTCCTTTTCCCCACTGTAGCGTGATCCTGGAGTTAGAATGTATAGTTGGGAGGGGCACAACCCCCCACATACTTCATATATTTCAAAGATACACATGGATACTTATAACTGATATGACTAACTCTTTGCAGACAACAATAGTTATCTAAACTTTGTGGGGGGCTACATCACAGAAAAAAAAAGAAGAAAGCAACAAATTTAGAAGGTTTCTAGTTTTGTGGCAGCAGATAATGCAGTAACTAAAACATATGCAGCAGTCACAGTAGGCCAAAAGGACGGCATCAAAAACACTGTGAGCAAAACTGTTTTTAAAAAAGAAGAGAAGACCATCTGTGAGAATAAGAACAAAAAATAACACTGTAATAGACACATATTACGTATGGGAAAATTTGGTAACTCCTGTGGGTATTAAAGCTCAAGAAATGCAGTCTTTTCAACATATATTGATGGAGTCTTTTTATGACTTAACATTTGAAACTGAGACTGATGATGACATTTCTGGAACTGTGTAACAGAAAGGCTATTTATCCTGGGAACAATTATTTGGTTTCTGGTAATAATTAAAATGTTAAAGTTACTTTGCAGTTTAGAACTGATGACCTTTTTGTTAAAAAATGCACGCAGGGTCTGTGTAAAACTGCTGATAATTTTGTGAAAGTTAGAGATGAGAGAAACTTATAGAATGGAGGGTCGAAGTTGAAAGCTGTTTTGAAATTAAAAAAAAATAAACACGGTGAAATACTTGTCAGTTGTTATTTTTATGGCTGGTCATAGAGGGACATTAAGATATACTGGCCAACCTAAATCGTGTTTCTTTTGTGGGGACTTTTCGTATTTAACTAATGATTGTGAGAAGGTAAAATGTAACCAGTGTGGAGAAAAAAAACATACAACAAGGTTTGTGCCTGACTGCAGGTTGCATAAAAAAGGGACACTTTTGGATGGATTGTCAGGAGAAAACAGTAAATAATCTAAAAAGAAGGGAAAACATACACAAGGATGAATAACAAGAGGCTGGAATAGAGGGTGAACTAGGTGAAGAAGAAAAAACTACAGAAGAAGAAGAAAAAAGTATGGAGGGAAAAATGAAGAAGAAGAGTGTATGCAGGAAGAGAGGTCAGGAGATTGGATTGATAATATTTTTTTGAAGTTCTAGCTAGTGAATAATCTGATTCTGAGGATCAAGGATTATCTGTACATATACCTTACAAAAATAATCTCCACTTTGGGAAAGAGTAAAAATAAGAAAAAAAAATGAAAATTATTTCCCTAGACTTAAAAAGAAGAAAAGTAGCACTTTTAGAGTACTTTCAGAAAATGTAGACAATATTATTACTGTAAAAAGGATAGAGAAACCAAAATGGCATGCTAAATGTGATGTGGTTGTTACTCTGTTAGAGGATGTAAGATTCATGACAAGTGATGAAAGACTGTAAATAGAAAAACTGTGGAGTGGAAATACAATATGAACTTAGGAAGTAAATGTTCTGAGTGGCCGTGTTTTAATAAAAAAACAGTGAAAATGCTAGCTATAATATTGGTAAAGAAGAGAAATTTAACTGTTGTGAATGTGAGGTAGAGAGTACATGCTTATAGAATTATGGCATATGCATATATAATGAGTAAGAAAATAAATAATTTATATCTTCAAATATTAGACTATGTGATGGTTAACTTGAAAATTATAATTGCAGGAGGCTTTGTGATTTAAGGTAAACATGTAAAAAGAAATGGAAAGATGTAAAAAAATACAGGAAGTGATAAAATGTGGTAAATTAGCTGTTGGAACAAAAGTCAATGGACTTGCAGAAAAAATAAGAGAGATATGTCTTCTATGAAGGACGTCTAAATTAGCATTCAAGAAAAATGTCTCTCTGGTGAGTTATCTGTTAATGTGAAAAAGTATCATATATGTCAAATGTGAATGTGGTCCCAGAAAAATGTCAAAAGAAATTGTGCAATAGGTGTTTTCTTTAATATGGGGTTGAAGACTAAGCCCAGTGAAAAGAGGTATGTTGTATATGAGTGAATATGAAGGGGAGGGTTGGGGATACCAAATCCAGTTGTTTGTTCTGCATCTTTAAATGTGCATAGACCATTTAATTACATAAAAGAAGACAATGTGAAATTAATATTAAGAATGTTTAAAGATAAGTATAAAAAGTTCCGGGAGATCTTGAGAATAAATGAGAGTAAGAAAAATAAAAAAAGAATATGTAAATTAAGAAATGAAAAACTATCAAGAAAAATACTAACATAGAAGATAAAAAATGATGATATAGAGAAAGCTATGAAGATATGGTATAATAATGTGATGAAACAATATTTGTGTGTAAATCCACAGAAAAAAAATTACCAGAAGAAGTGATTAAATCCATTGAAGTAAGGAAAAGGTGAGTACCAAAATAGTAGAGTGTCTGGATTCCCTATGGAGACTGGTAATAAATAAGTTACCAGTAAAGAGGAGTATGCCACATAAAAAGAAAGTTGAAAGAGTGTGTTTCTTTGTTGGGAGAAAGATACAACTTGGCACATTTTCTAAATGTAAAAGGGTGGGAAACTCTGAAAAAAGTTCTGTGAAGAAAACAAATTTGAGAATATTAATGACATAAACAAATATAAATATGAATCTGATTATGTATGGATATAAGAACAAGAAGAAAGAATATGTAAGAAAGGTAATAAGAATTTATTTTACATAGTATGGGTTATTTGGGATGAAAGATTGAATTACATTTTGTTTAATGGGAATGGATTTTGTTAGATATATTGTGAAAAATTACATTATGGTTATGGAAGAAGAAGTGGGGGTCAGGGATAGAGGAATAATGAGAATGTTATAAGAAAAATTATAAATAAAAAAAATAGAAATGTGACTATATGAGCCTGTAAATACCTACATTTTACAAATATGTAAATATTTTGTTATGTTAAATAAAAGGGACCCTAGTCTTTTTAAAAGCTGTTGTGGGATCTTTTATATCCAACAGGGCTACCATAAACTCAAGCAGACGGGACCTCCATTTAAATTCTCATCCAAAAGATGACACACTCGGATGTGCAACACCCCCCCCCCCCATGCTGCACTGCAGTGTCAGCAGTCAATCTGCTTGGTGTGGGAAAAGGACGCACAGCCTTCTGTACCAAATGTGATTGTGCTACCAGCTATGCCACTGACAGTGATGATATATGGGTGTTGGACACCCAATCGAACATACACTATGTTGGCATCTGTCTTGTTGACATCATTTGTTTGACACAAACAGCTAATGGTATAGACAATCCCCAGGTAGGGGAATATTCATTTTCCCCTGGAATTTTGTGATCTCAGAGTTAGTATATATAATTAACAGGTGGTATGGGGACCTGAACCCCTGCAAAAATACTTGCTATTGATTTAGTCCGCTGCACAGTATTCCCCTGAGTATGAACAGAATGTGTTGATATTTGTGAATTCAACATTATGACATCAGTCTACTGGATGTTGGCATAGTGCACATTCTATCGGGTGCCTAACATCCATCTGTGTGTGTGTGTGTGTGTGTGTGTATGTGTGTATGTGTGTGTGTGTGTGTGTGTGTGTGTGTGTGTGTGTGTGTGTGTGTGTCTTTTTTACAGACTTGGAAACTGTGACATCTTGATCCCTTAGGAGCAGCACCAAACATGTGTATGCCTCTGTATGTGTTTTTTAATCTTTCAGAGACTGTTTAACATCACCATTTAAAACCAAAATGACCTTGAGTTATCACCTGGAATAAAATATTTATTTGATGTTGCTCAGACAAGTTTTATCATTTTTTGTGCTGAACTGAATTTTATAATTCAGGAGAATGTTTGGTTCGATACTTAATCTTGCATCATTCTTACAGGCATACATTTATGCAATTGAAGATTTAACTGCTGCTATCAATTTGGAAAAAGCGTGCACATTGGCTTATTATAACAGAGCAGTATGTTACCATCAAACAAAGGACTTTAACAAGGTATGTTATGATGCTTAGGTTGTCACTGGTATGTTGTAATGTCTATGACATGTTACTGACTGGTAACTGCATGTGATATGTTATTTTATTGGTTTTGACAGTATTGTCAAACTTTAACTACCACACAGTACATACAGAAAGTATTAGAAATATATATTTATAAGAATGCTACTGCCATCTTTTTCACTTGCCAAGTAGCCTATTGTAAAATTCTGCTAGAGTCAAAAGTATTTCAGGAGGCAAAGAAAAGCTGTTTTTGTCATTCTTCCTAGTCATTTTGTTATGTTTGATCATCCTATTCAGTGTATCTGCATTTGTTTCTGAAACCTTTATCATACATTGCCTCCAAAATAGCATACTAAAACTCTGCAATGAAAAACTGCTGTTACTGGGAAAAAATGAATGCAGATAAGTCATAAGTCTGAATGGAGGTAGCATAGTGAACAAAAGAAAAATGTTAAGACAGTGCATTTTATTTTAATATGCTTTCATTACAAGATGGATTTCTGAATGTTTTTCAGTATCTATCTGATAATTTACTTTCTGCCAAATATGGAAAATGCTAGCATGACAAAGTCTAGAAAATGTTGTTCTTTGTAGAAAGTTGTTCAGTCACCACAGCAAGCTGAAAAAGACACATCAGGTCAGCTCTCAAGCCAAGTGTTTCTTTTTTGACTAAATATTGACCTTTTGCCTTTATAATCACTTATAACTCCTTTACTCTTAGTCGTTTATACTTTCTGATATTTTACTTCTTATGCAAGTGAAAATTTCCTGCTCTTTTTACCTTTCTGGTATTCCTTAGTACCCTCATTGGTGCAGCCCCTCCCTTTCCCTTTGGTAATTTATAAATACCATTGTTGGTATTCCTTTTCTCCTTTCTATTACCCACTTGGGTATTTATCTCCTTTACCATTGTTTCCTTTCTTTCTGCACGTGCGAGCGTGTGTGTGTGTGTGTGTGTGTGTGTGTGTGTGTGTGTGTGTGTGTGTGTAGCCTATCATGACAGTATATCTTTGCTACTGTTAAGTTGTTGTTTTTCATTGCTGTTGGTATTGTTGCTACAAATGTGGCAGGAAGATGCCAAACTCTGATGGCCATCTCTCCTGTGTCTATTGCTTGGAGGTACCACACTTAAAAGTTCAACCTCCATGTGAACTCTATAAGGGCTTTAGTGCCCATACCTTAGCAGAGCACAAGAATATACTAGTTCTGAAGGGTCTTTTAAAAATCCCTTTCTCAGAGGCTTTATCTGAGGCAGCAGTCTCAACCCCTCCTAAAAAAGAGTCTAAGAAGAGGAGCCAGTCAGTACCATCATCTCCTCATCCTCAGGAATCAAAAAACACTAAGGCCCAGCTTCATATGGAACCAAAACCAAAAATTGCTAAACTAACTTTGACGCATGTGTCGGCACCAGAGTCTAAAACTCCGTCCATGGTGCCATCCTTGACCACGGAACCTACAATGACTACTTCACATGGTACTGACATCTTCCACAGTACCACAGGCCCTCTCAGCACCAAAAGTAGTCTCTACATTAAAACTGGTCACCCCCCTTTCTTCACAACCTTCCGGTCCTTTGACCATGTTGCCGAAGGCCGAGACACTAGCCAGGACCAGATATTCTCCGTCAGTTGATCCTTTTGTTGGACATCAGCTAAGTCCTTTCCTTGATAGGCCTCAGTCTCCATTGGGGATGTCAATTTTTTCCACTGGGAGCCTTTTGGAGCTCAACGTAGTGAGACTTGTGGATCAGCTTCTAGTGGCCAGAGGCATCCCAACACCATCTAAAACCTCCCTCCCACCTGGAGCCAAGGACTTTTCTCCACAGACTCCAACATGTATTCTTCCTTCAACCTCCTAGCAGGTTTTGGAGCCCTCAATGCCAATGCCTACCCCAGTGCCAGCTTCTTTGGTTCCACTGGTGGATCTTGCCATGATTCTGGAGCCTACCCTGTGGCCCATGGCTCAGTTGGAGCCAACCCACCCTTGAGATCATGACTGGTCTATCAGCACCATGTGCCCTAGTATGGCACAGATTTTTTCTACAGTGCTGTATATGGTTCCAGTTGCTCTGACAGCTCCAATAATTCCTCTCATGGCTTATTCCCTGGAGGTGGGCTCATCGAAGCAGGGTGTGACCCTGGTTCTGAGGTTGTCCTTCTTGGTTCCGAGCTCCCATCCCTCTTCGGGTGGGCCTGCCTTCCAGGTTATGGAGAGGGCACTCACCTCAGCAGGTTGACAGCTGGCCTCTTTGGCTCTGGAATGCCACTTATACATGCCTTCTGGTTCACAGCTGACACAGTCCACTATACACTGGGACATCAGGCATGGGAGCAGCAAGATACCCTACCACAGGGCACCCTCTCTTCGGAGTCCTCTTCAGATGCCCCCTCTGAAGAGATCATGCATGCATGAAGAAGCACATTGACTCCCTTGAGGAGTCTCTCACCGAAGGTATGGATTATGATAAAGGGGAAGGGTACCCACGGTCACCCCCGGAGGATGTCTCCTTTGGAGACATACTGGAGATGCTGAAACAGAGGGGTGACAAGAAGACCACCACCCCTTTTCCGAGGAATCTGTATTCTTGCAGGCTTTCCATGTGTGACCCTCTACTTCCTGGGTGACCATGCCTGCAGCTGAGTTAGTCAAGCTCATCATGCAGTGCACTTGGAAGACTCCTGACACCAGTTAACCAATTTTCCGGAGACCAGACAAGATACTCTCTCCTCCATAGGATCACCCATATTGATCCAAAGGCTGGGCAGTAGACGCTATGGTAGTGGCGGTGGCCAAGAAGAAAGAACTTACAGAGGTGAGTTCTGCTGTCTGTCCTCCAAACAGGGAGTCTCAGACGATAGGCAGGTTAGGGGAGTGAGTTTATGCCTCATCGACATTTGCCATTCGGTCGTTGAACAGTATGGCACATTTTACCCATCTCCAGAGAGACCTGATCACAGAACCCTCAAGAACTTTGGCAGGAGCTGTGTCTGATGAGGTATTTGACAACGTTGCCTCACAGCTTGCCACCCTGGAATCCATATCTAAGTCGTCTATGCAGTTGATTTCCCATACAACCAAAGGGGTGGCCAGAGCAGTGGGTGCAGGTGTTGTCATGAGATGTCATGCCTGGATACAATTGTGTGACTTTGCAGACCCTTTCAAGTCTTCCTTTATCAATGCTCCCATTGACCCCTTCTCTCTTTTTGGTCCAAAGGTTAAAGACACACTAGTCATATGTGAGAAGGACCGGCAAGACCCTGTCTGCTGTGAGCATATGTTTTTCCACTCCCCAATGTTCCTACTCTAGGAATCAGAGAAATTGAAAGATGTGGTTCAGGAAATCCCAAGTGCCTTTCCGTGACACACATGGCAAATCCCTCCAACCGGGGCAGAGGGGGAACTCATCTGGGAAACACCTCCCCAAGGCAGAGGGGGTTTGTGTAACCAGGGGTCCAGAGATTCTTTTTCTGGGCAGCCCTACCAGTGCTGCTGAAGAGCTGCCCAATTGCTTGCCTCTGGAGGCAGTTGGGGGATGATTTTCTCTGCACCACTTAGCCTGGAATTCCATAACAACAGATGCCTGGGTGCAGACTATAATTACAAGAGGCTATCACATCCCCTTCCATCTTTACCCGAACTCACAAAGGTGAATCCCCAATGTTCCACCCAGTCAGAGGGATGTAGCAGCACAAGAAATCTGAAAGCTGCTCCAAAAAAGAGTCATCCAATTAGACCCACGAGACCAGATAGAATCCAGATTTTACTCAAGGTTCTTTTTAGTGCCAAAAAAGACAGGGGACTGGAGTCCAATTTTGGACCTGAGCATCCTAAACAAGTTTGTCAGACAAACCAAATTCCGGATGGTCACAGTTCAGTCTATCCTCCCATTTCTGGAGAAAGACAACTGGATGTGCTCAATAGATCTCAAGGATGTTTATTACCATATAAAAATGGACAAATGCTCCAGGAAATATCTCTGCTTCTGGCTGGCAGCCAATCATTAGTAATTTCGAGCACTTCCCTTTGGTCTCTCCACAGCCCCCAGAGTATTCATCAAATGTATGGCAGTGGTATAAGATCACCTGAGACTGCAGGGATTCCAAGTGTTTCCATATCTAGACTACTGGCTTCTTACCACCCCCACCAAGCATTTACTACTTCATACCTTGCACTATACTCTACAGCTAGCAAGCTCCTTAGGGTTCTCAGTAATCAAAGAGAAGTCAAGACTAGTACTTGCTCAAAGCCTAGAATTCATAGGAGAAACATTCAACACAAGGTCTTGCCTGGTCACCCTCCCACCTCACAGGCTTCAGAGACTAAGATTTCAAGCTCTGAGTGATACTCTCTCAGGACAAAGTTCCAGCTCGTTTAGTCCTTCAGCTGCTAGGATCAATGGTAGCAATGATTACTATAGTTCCTCTAGGAAGACTACACATGAGATTGCTACAGTGGCTCCTAGCATCACAGTGATCCCTATTGACACATCCTATGTCTTATCCGATCCACATAATGAACTGCTGCAAGCAGGATCTCTATTGGTGAATGAAGCCATAAATGGGTTTATGGAGTCGTCCCTTCTCACTCCCTCAGCCCAAGGCCATAGTGACCACTGATGCATCCCTGATGGTGTAGGGGGGTGAGGGCATTTTCAAGGAAAGACAGTCCAACTCGCTTGATCCCCCATGGAGGCCAATTTGCATATCAATGTCCTAGAACTGAGGGCGGTGCTTTTGGCTTTGCAAGCATTCCACTCTGCCCTCCCGTTGGGGACAATTGCTATCCAGTCGGAGAATATGTCGGTCGTTTGGTACATCAAAAAACAAAATCAGATTCTACCCATTGTGTTGGGAGGCCATGAGAATTTCTAGTAGTAATGCACATTCCCGGGAATTCCAACGTGATTGTGGACAAACTGAGCAGATGTATTCTCTTGCTTCATGACTAGTCCCTCAATCCAGTGGTAGCGGTGAAGCTCTTCCATCACTGGGGCCAGTCTTGCTGTGACCTATTCACATCCCCCACCAACCACAAATGCAGCAGTTACTTTGCCCTGATCCCCCCTCAGGGGGAGTCCCAGAGGGGTGCTCTAATACACGATTGGCCCCCGGGCCTTTCCTCTCTTTCCTCTGATACCACAGTTTCTAAAGAAGCCTCTTTGGTTGAGAAGCAAATTAATCCTCATTGATCCCTATTGGCCCTGGCAAGTCTGGTTCCCTTTCCTTTGGCCTCACCTTGTTCACCAACCATGGATTCTGGCTCCAACTCCAGGACTTCTGTCATACCCACAGGGGTTGGTCTATCCAAACCTGTCGAGCCTCAAACTGACAGCTTGGTTCCTCCACTTCCAGTAATTGCCAGGTAAAATAACCTTTCTTCCTCTGTTTGAAAAATATCTCTGGCTTCCCATAAACCATCCACCAGGAAGATTTATCGTAGTAAATGGAACAGATTTATGTTTTGGTCTCGTAAGAGAGGAGTAGATCCCGTATCAGCTCCAATCAGTTTGGTT
This sequence comes from Protopterus annectens, assembly GCF_019279795.1. Taxonomy (NCBI): domain Eukaryota; kingdom Metazoa; phylum Chordata; order Ceratodontiformes; family Protopteridae; genus Protopterus; species Protopterus annectens. The sequence goes on along the minus strand of NC_056737.1, from coordinate 530,494,568 downwards.
TTAGAGCATTTATCAACCCTAATCCATTCAGGAGCTTCAGCTTCTATGATTCAGGTCCAGTTAGCAGCTATCTCAAATTTTCATACTGGTTTCCAGGATTCCTCTTTGGCATCTCATTGCCTCTGTAAAACCTTCTTGAAAGGGGTTTTACATATAAGATCGCCTTTCAAAGAGCCCATTGAACCTTGGAATTGCATGCTGGTCCTACAATCTTTGACTCATCATCCATTTGAGCCTGCGGCCAATTCTGACATAAAGTTCTTGTCTTGAAAATCTTTGTTCTTGGTAGCCATTACCTCAGCAAGAAGAATATCAGAATTACAGGCTTTGTACGTAAAATGCCCTTACATTCTTTTCCTCAAAGAGAGAGTATCACTTCGGACTAACTCATCCTTTCTACTCAACGTTGTTTCAGAGTTGAATATTAATCAGTCCATTGACTTGCCAATATTCTTCCTTAATTTCTCAGATAAACAAGAATATTGTTTACATTTATTGGATGTACATAGACAATTATGCTTCTATTTGGATAGGACTAAATCTTTCTAAAAATCTGACCAATTATTCCTGTCCCTCTCAGGACCCAGGTTGAGAAGATCAGTTTCTAAAGTCACCTTGGCAAAGTGGCTGAGAGAATGTATCTCTTTTGTCTATCAACAAAACCAAATGAGTTTAACTATGAAAATAAAGGTGCATTCAACCAGATCCTTTGCTACTTCAGTAGCTTTTCATTCTAGAGCTTCTGTGGATGACATTTGTGCAGCAGCCATTTGGGCTTCTCCTCATACCTTGATCACTCATTACAAAATGGACTTCGTCTCCAGGGGGAGAGCATCCTTTGGCTCGATGGTGCTCAGGAATATCTTTCTATAGGGCCTCCCAGGACACAAGGTAGCTAGGGACTCTGTCCCATTCGTCATGAGTGAATGAAGATTAACAACATCAGATAAAGAAGTTATGTTCTTACCATAACGTTCCATCTGTGTTGTTGATCTTCATTCATTCATGACATCCCACCCTCCTACCCCCTCCAAAAGAATCCTGTAGGTTCAGATTTGTTCCTGGTTAAATGGTAGGGCATTTGCTCAGTCAAAGCCACCGCGTTCTTTTCCTTATGGGCAAACTCGACCTGAGAAGATGAGGAGAGAGGCATTATGGGTAACCTTAGCTCTAGAGTTTTTGGCTGGCGCAAGCTTGCTATATCGGCCGAGTTGGTCCGAGGATGGAACCGAGACCCATCCATCATGAATGAATGAAGATCAACAACACAGATGGTATGTTATGGTAAGAACATAACTTCTTTATTTCTGCCTTGTTAGAAGAAGATATTATTGTCGCAACTCAAAGTCCATGTAACATTCCTATTTTACCAATTAAAAAAAAATGCATATAGATTTGTACAAGATTTATAAGAAATAAATACAGTGGTAGTACCAACATTTCCAGTAGTCCCAATGCCTGCAACACTACTAAGTTCTATTCCATCAGACACTACCACTTTCCCAGTAATAGACTTTTCATCTGCATTCTTTTCTATTCCTATACATCCATATTGCCAATATCTGTTTGCATTTGCCTGTAGAGGGCAACAGTACATTTGGCCTAGATTACCGCAGTGATATGTGAAATCATAGGTTCATAGGAGGTTACTAAGCTAGCAGCCCTAGAGTCTTTACAAGCCTGGCCATGTTAATTCCAAGTATCCTCATTTGTTCTTTTTTGGGTAGTTTGCAAAACGAATTTATGAACAGAGCTGGTCTGTGATCAACACCGGCTATCCCTAGCCATGAGGGACACGGATGCCACCCCAGGGGTGAATTTGCTGTCTTCCTTCCAATTATCTTGGTTGCATTTGAATACAGTCAGTGAGGATCTCTGTTTTACGCTTTCAGCCTGTCCACGTAGGTCATGGTTTGGAGTCCCTGTATTTCCTTAGTGAGAATCCTTTGAGTTCTCTCCAGTTGCTGCAGGAATCTGGTGAGGTACATGCAAAAGAATGCATTGCACTCTATTAGGGGTCTGAAGAGGGTCGAGTACAGTGGATCTATAACATATCCTGACCTGGATGCTATGATCTTGCGTATGAGGTGTCCTACGCAGGATGCTTTCCTTACCACTGTGAAACTTTGGTGGTCAAAGTTCAAATTGCTATTTACCTGTGTTCACAAGTATCATACCACTAGATTGGAACTCAAGGGCATGCTGTCAGTATTGTAATTTGTAGGGAATTCCGTTTTGTCAGAGGGAATAAAAATGCATTTTTTGCATGTAGTTTTAGACCATGGCTTTGGCATCAAATTTGTTTGTGTTAGTCCTTCTTGTAATATGTTGACACCACTGGAGGACTCAGTGCTTGCTCCCAGTTTGCAATCATCAGTGAAGTTGGTGAGCCAACGGCCATCTACTTTGGCCTGGACTTCTGAGAAATAGATGCCAAACAATAACAGGCCCAGCACAGACACCTGTGGTACTCCACTGTTGACAGGTCTACTGGTGAAGTCACCAATTTTGACATAGTGTGTTCTGTCGGTGAACAATTGGCCAGTCATCTAGTAATTTAAGGGTTAGTCCATATCTAGAAGAGTTTCTTAATGATGCCAGAGTGGGTAATTGTGTTGAAAGCCATGGCAAGGTTGAGATAGACCATGTGCACTTTAAATAAGCAGCGTTTGGAGGTTGCCTATGTCCTTGTTGATAAAGTCCATGATAATTCTTTCCATAGCCTTGCAGATGAGGCTGGTTAGACTTATGGGTCTGTAGTTCTTAGGATTAGTTGATAGCCTCCCTTTGTGCAGGGGGATTACTGTTGCGTTCTCCATTCTGCAGGAACATAGCCAGTTCTCAAGCTATGATTGTTTAGCAAACAACCCAGGATATTATCTGGTCCCATTGAGGCAGTGTTTTTGGCCTTAGTGAGCACAGAGATGACTTGTTCCCTAGAGATACTAGGTAGAGGGCTGGTGTCAGGTATGCTTTGGGATGTGGTAGGTGAGAATAGGGGGATGAAGTTTGTGCTGATGTCAGCTAGCAGGTTGGCAATATCTTCTGGTGTAGTATGAGCGATCCCATCTACAACCAGTCTGGCACATAGCAGGGCATTTCCTTTTAGACTTCAGATGTAGTTAAAGAATGCCTTATGATTATCCTTGGCTAGGGATGTGATTTTAGTTTTGTAATTTCCTTTAGAAGACTTTACAAGATTTCTGATTTTCTTGTTTAGGCTTAGGAGGAAACTCTTCCTCTGCAGAGTGATATCACTCTTACTTTGGACAAGAGTTTCTTCCTTTTGTTATATAATCTGTTTATACTTGAAGTCCACCACAGTAGCTTGTTTTTATGGAAAGACTTGGTTTTGATCCAGTCAGGTACAGCAGAGTTTATGCAGTTGTTTAAGTGTTTGTACAGGGCATTTGCATACACTTCTGCATAGTGATCATTGATGTCTGATTCTGTGGGTGGTGTGAAGCTTTTTATACCATCACTTAGTACACTGTAGTTAGCGTTGGTGAAGTTTTTTTTTTTTTTTTCATAATTTTTGTTCCTGTGATGGTGTCAGTTCCTGTAGTTACTTCAAACAAGACTGATTTGTGGTCTGATAACCAGGGAGGGCATCACACACAGGGAAATACAGTTACCCCCCCCCCCATGTTGGTGAGTACTGTGTCCAGAACATTGGAGTCCTAGTTGGGGTGCAGACTGTTTGTTTCAGACCATTTGGGTTAGCAAAGTCCAGAAACCTCTGGGCGAGTGTGTTTTTGCTCGTGTATCTCCCCCAGTCTATGGAAGGATAGATGAAAAAATCTCCCATGACTAAGGTGTTGGGCTGTATGGTGAGAGATTTCAATAAACTGAGGTAGGCATTGTACTTATCCTGGTTCATGTTGGGGGATCTATAGCTAGCAATGATGTGATATAGTACTTTCCCAATAGTCAATTGGAAGTAGAGTAGTTTGAGAGATTCATGTTGTTTGACCAGTCTTGAAGTGCATTTGGTTTTAATGAAGATGGATACACCTCCACATTTGGGTCCTTCACGCTTATTTTGAGGTCTGAACGTGTGGAAGGAATTGTAGTCTTGCACAGCTGTGGTGCTCTCAGTGGCCTTGAACCATGTCTCATAACTGCACAGACATCAGCATCCTCTAAGGTGAGTTTCTGTTTAAATTCCTAGCATTAAGCAACATGACCTTGAGTTTGTTTCAATTAGATTTTGTTACATTGGCACATTTGTTGTTTTGACATTGCTTAAAAATGGCACTATGGGGGAGGCAAGGGCTCTTGCCAGTATCCGAAATCCTAGGGGGTAGGTGCAGACCATTACTAGCAAACCTGTGTGGTCTGTCTACCATATCCTCCTAGCCTGACAGATACTGGATCCCACTAGACTGACACCAGAAGCTTAGCCAATTGTTGAAGTCAATCATTTTTTGTTTATATTGTGTCATCATCCTAGGTGAAGGTAGGATATTGCTTGGGACTAGGGACATACATGTCTGAGAGACATAATCAGAGAGTTCTGTCATGTCTCTCTTCATATAGTCTAGAGAGGTAGGTCTCAAGTCATTCATTCCAACATGGACTATGACAGAATCATAATGGTACTTGTTGAGTGACTTGAGTGCTTGCATGATTTGTCAGATCCTGGCACCTGATAAGCAGCTAACTGTGACCTTCTCCTTGTCCAGTCTGGTGAGGAAGACATCTGTGTATCTCACTATAGAGTCGCCTATGGCCAAAACATTTGATGTGTTTTGCCATAGGGGCTTATTTGTTGAGACGTATGTGTGTTGATATGTGTAGCGATTTTTTTATGCTTAGTGGTGAGCATGGGTGTTGTGCATTTGGGATGTCTCTGTTCTTTTGGTCAGCTTTTAGTGAGTACCTCTGTGTATGTGGATTTATGTGTCATGACCTTATTTTGTGTGAGAGGTGAGGTTTGTGTGAAAAGTGAAGCATGTGTGCTGACAACCTGTTTGATGCCTAGTTTGTTTTTATGTGATAGAATTGACTCCAATTCCTTGGTGTATTTTCATCTGTCACATAGGGTGTTAGTTTGCTTTAGGAGTAAATTTGGTTGTCAGTATATATGAAGCAGTTGCTACAGTACCTCAAGATGCCCATATCAATCAAGCTGGTAGGCGAAATGATGGGAAACTACCCATCCATTGTGGCAGGATTTTTCTGAATGTGGTATTTGGGAAGGAAGTGGGCTAGCTGGACTTAGTCACAAACAGCAAAAATGAAGCAGCAATTCAATTAAATACAGTTCAAGTCTAGTGCTGATTTAAAATATGCTTATTTTTCTTTTTTTTTTTAGTGGATGCCTTGGATTTCAGTGCAGATGCACTCCAGACCTCTGGCTAAAGTTGCCAAATATTCAACAGTTCTGACTCTCTTCTCTAGGAAAAAAAAATAAAATAAAACAATAAAATACAACTAGACAAAATGAAATGTCCGTGTACTTTTGGCTTCAAAACCCCCAGATGACTGTGAACAAGATACTATTTTTCTTTTGACAAAAGTAGCAAAGTTAGCAAAGTTAGGATTTACATTCAACAAAGAGAAATTGCAGTTATACAAATTGCAGGTTCAGTACTTGGTGCATCGTATTTCAAAAGGTGCTAGACAGATCTTGCCTTCACTCATTGCTGCAATGCAAACTGTACCATGTCCTGCTACATTAAAACAGTTGTGAGCTTTCCTGGGACTAAAATATTGCTGTCGACAATAGATTTCTAATTGTGCAAAAGTAGTGAGACCTTTATATTAAAATTATTAAAAAAATACCTCTAAACATTTACTCTGGCAGGACTGTCATAAACAAACTTTGGTACAACTAAAAGTGTTACTCTTAAACCCTTGTGAGCTTGAGTTGGCAGATTATTCTAAAAATTGTTCTTGTTTTGTAGTAAAAGAAATAAAATGACCATAGGATAATTAGTACAATGTAAAAATAATGGTTAGAGACCTATTGCTTATTTCAGTACAAATCTTAAGTAGCAGCACTCCCCCAACACTGTCTTAGGGTGGTTGCCACAATGGCTCTGTTAGTGAAAATGGAGGCTGTTGTAACTCTGTGGCATGAGACATACATGGCAGGTCCACATTCTGTAGAGGTATTGTTATTAAATACTAAAATGCAATACTTACCTACAGCATGATTGTTTAAATCTGAGTTGTCTTTACTTCATAACCCTTTTTTTCAAATTGCTTGATGTCCACCACTTAATCCTGCTTTTTTAATTCCTACAGCAAATGAATGAAAACTTCAGAGCTGTGTAGTTGCTAATGCTATGCTTCCTCATAGGTTAGATTTCCAAGATATTCCATTGCAAAATCTAGATTTAATTATTGTTGTGTATGGCTTATGTGTTTGAAGAGACAATGGTGAATTCATAGCAGCCTTTCCCATTTGCACACAAGGCAAAATTTTGTTAACTGGACAATTAAATGAAAATGTGCCTGCTCATGTAACTAAACCTGTAGCTATTACCAAAGCCTGAAAGACTGGCAAAGATCAATCAGTAACAATTTTCGCAAATTCATTTTATGCTTACCGAGTAGTTCATAATTTTGGGATACTTTAAAAAAAACAAGGCTATTTGACTTCAGCAAAAGTGTTATTAAAATGCAGTTTTTGTTAAAATCTTATTAGATACCTTATTATTGCCAAGATAAGTAACTGTGGTTAAATGTGCTGCACATAAAAATGCAATTCCTTCACAACTAAGAAAAATGGTGTTGTAGATAAGGTGGAAGGACAATCTTCATTGTCTTATCCTGTTCAGGTCCTATTTTTGCAGCAAGTAAATAAGACTTGCAACATTTTTTCTATAATGGAGTTATCTTTTCAAAATCAGACAGAGGACTCTGAAAAAATGAGGTGGATAAATGCTAGACGCAGCTGGTCTCCAAAACGTTTGTGGTGCCACCCAGATGGACAGCTAGTAAACCCACAACATTTCTTAAGCCAATTGGACAAAGCCTACCATTTACCTTTTCATTTGATCAAAAATGCTTTAATAAAACAGATTTCTAATGATTGGTATGCCCCTCGTCTTTTAAAAGTTAATCAAATTTTTGTAAATACTTGTGCAGTTTGCTTAAAATATAATCTGTCTAAATCTCTTCCTACACCTATCCAAACACTTAAAAATCATTGGGGACCATTTTATTCCATACTGTGGAACCTTACTAAACTTCAAGTGCAAAAATGTATACATTTGTTGGTGTTGATGACACTTTTTCTAAATGGGTAGTGACATATCCCTGCGTAAAAAAAAAAAAAAAAAAAGAATGCAAAGACAGTAACTAAAACTGCTTACAGAACTGATCCCAACATTTGGGATCCCTCATTGCACTTAATCAAATCAGACCACTCACTTTACTAATTAAGTAATACAGCAGATTTGCAAAACTCTAAATGTAAAATTGCAGGTTCATTGCCCTAGAGACCACAAGCCTCAGTAATAGTGAAAAGAACTAACCAAAGATTAAGACCCAGTTAGCTAAAGCTTGTAAAGAGACTACTGGTCTTAAAGGACAAAAGAGTTGCCCTTGTTGTATAATATGTGCAGTTAGTACCACTAGAGGATTATCCCCTTATTAAATTTTAATGGGCAGACCCATGAAAATACCTGCTACACCCTACTCCAAAAATTTAAAATTGCAAGATGTAAATAAATAAATAAATCAATTTTCTTATATTGTAAATCTTTTTGTTCTTTTTTTTTTTTTTGCAAAAAATGTCATTTAAAGCAATGCCTTACAGAACAAAACAGTAATAAATTGCAGTCTGGAGATTTTGTCTGCATTAAGGTACAATCCCGACAAGATGTCCCCAACCCCAAATAAAAGGGGACCGTACTTGGTTTAGCCCACAACTGACAAAAGACCCACCCTCATAACATGTACAACTGAAACTCTATTGACATCATTCCACATAAACCAGCAAAACCAGATCAAAAACCAAGGACACCATTGCATCTGGAAGTGATAATCAATGATATTTTTTCCATCCAGACCAAATCTGGAACTGACTATATATATATATATATATATATATATATATATATATATATATATATATATATATATATATATATATATATATATCAATAGTTTGCCATCCAGATTAAATTTAAAAGTGGATGCAGCTAAGTTAGCCTTTGTACTAGACCAAAAAGTAAAATCATGTGCCTTCATCCTGGCCTGAAGTAAACTTATCTAACTATTCTTCAGCATCCACAATGTTGTCTCTTGCTTCAGAATCCAACGTCAATGATTCATCGTGCCTTTTAGATATTGACATAAACAAGTGTCATCCAAACAAAATTCATTTGCAAAGTTATTTGCAGTTGATGTTTTTGGTTGAAGATAATTTGGTAATCAATACTGCATGAAATATAAACAGCCAACTCAGCATCCATGTTTGCAGTTTCTCTAAAACCCTCCCCAGCTCCAGCATGCTCATTTTCCTTATGGAACTATCATTGGAACAGCTGCTGTGATTTTCATTATTTTATTTTGCTTGCTTTTGCTATCCAAAACTGTGAATACATCACCATCTGCAACCATTGAAACAGTACACACTGAACCATTTCTTAATAAATATATATATAAGTGTTGCTAAAAATAGACACAGGCATTTGATTAAAATCAAATCAGGAAAACTGAAATGGCATCCTATATGTAATACTTTTTTGCTGCATTGCACAGACTCTCAGTGTTAGTGACTGTTGGATCTGTGCTTATAGGCCTACTGCACATGATTAGGGGTATTCAATTAATTCCTATACAAGTGACCAATATAAAGCTTTATACTGCATTTTGTACTATTTTTGTCACTAAAAATCAAAAAGGTAAACATGCTTCTACCCATATTTCAGTAATACCACTTCAGCTATCTGTGACTGCTAAATGACATGTTTGCTATTGCAAAAATGAAATAAATACTTTTTGTTAAAAGCAGTATCTGTAATTTAATTTAAAAAAATTATGATTGGGCTAGATGGCAGCATTGCATGAGTACTATTATATTTGTAGAAATCAAGATTAACCCTGGTTACCTACAGACTGTTCTGGTTATTTTTACATAGGCTGTGCTCTACCAGCTATACAACATGCAACAGTTTTACCTAAAAAAAATCATAATGCTTATCGTAAAAGAGACATTAAAGTCATTCCAAACTCATTTAAAAATAGATGCCTCTTGGGTTGATCACAATACTGTTCAAAAGACTGCTTTTAAAGGACGTGCACATGTTGATCTTGGTGATAGGGTCATTTCTCAAAAATTGTACCTGCTTATGGGAAAGTTAAAGGGAGAGTGTCACAGATTTTCAACTGTTTAATTGTTCTGGTAGGTACTTAATGTGATCCTGTTGTTTACATTCAGTCAGCTTTTCAAGTAAGATTTCATTACCTTTGGGAGAGGGTCAGTTACACAGCAAGAGAGCTAACAGCTTCCTCTATGTGCTCCTTTTATTTATAGTCCCTTGCTGACTGTGAGGTTTCATCACTTTACTAGGAAGTTTAGTGAACCAGTGGAAGTTTACTGTATATTTTTGTTTGTATGTAAGTAATTTAATCTTTTGCATTCACTTACACATCTATATACACACATATATATATATATATATATATCTATATATATATATATATATATATATATATATGTGTGTGTGTATACGCGCATGCATAACACACATGCACATACATACACACACACACACACGCGCGCGCGCGCGCGTGTTCACACACTTTCCTCCAGCAGCACAGTTTGTATTTAGAGAGGTTGAGCCCTAAGAAAAGCAGAAAGATATTTCTGTTGGTAATCCCTCTGCTAAGTATTTAGACAGCATTTGAATTCCCTCTGCTAAAAGAATAGCTAACCTATTATAATCCTATCATATTTCTATTTATCCATTAGTTAGGGCAAAGTTGGCAAATTTGGAAATCCCTGTCCAATGAACTCCATTTTTATTGTTTATCTATGTTACCTTATCTGTGTTTTTCTGTTAGTTACCTACTGCAAGTAAAACAATAAGCTTGCCACACAACTTAGTCAGCCATACCTCTCAACCTCTTAGAGCAAGAAATCTGGACAAAGCCATAAATAACGGGGACAAAGACCCAGAAATAGGCATAATGTTCTAAATGTTGCTCTTGCACATTTAGAAAGTTGATAATATAACAACAGGTGTTGCATTAGCATAAATCTTGTAAAGGATATGAAGTCTAAAAACTAAAATTTATTTTCTTATTTTCTGACTTCTATCCCCAATGATTTGCCAGAAAACCGCAGTTTTTGGAGAAACAGACCAAAAATATGAGGCAAAAATCTGGACATTCTGCAAAAATCTGGACAGTTGAGAGGAATGACTTCAACAGCACAAAGGCACTTTATCCTTCCTTGGAAAAGGCAAATTGACTTGCCATTCAAAGTCAACCTCTTTCTTGACTACCTTGTCTTCAAACTCCTATGTGAAGACCTCACCCTCACCGCAACTAAGAGAGTAATTACATCCAACGCACACTACAGCCTAAGAAGCCAGTCCACTAATTGCTCTATTCTCATAGCTCCATCCACTAAGCTTCATTACACAGGCCACAGCTTCTCTTTTCTTGCCCCTAAATTGTGGCAGTCTTTCTTACTGAAACCAGAGATTACAAGCAGTTCAGACATCAGTACAAACAATACCTAATTGAACAATATAAGTGTGCATGTCCGAACACAGGCCATGTCACCTAACTGTTAATGTTGCATTATTACATTTTACAGTTTTTAACTTTGGCTGCTTAATCTCATAAACTCTCCAAACTCATACTCACCTCTTTCCCATCTGACCTATTCATCCTTACCATATATCTAATACTCACTTTTCCTGTTGTTAGCTCTTCTGTTAGAGCTCTTAGTATTTTACAATTTCTGTTCTCTTCACTGCTAACATTCCCCTCTGTACTTGTGTATACTTATGTCTGTTATTTTGGCTCGACCACATGTACCCGACTTATAACACCTGTTTTATGCAGTATATACTCTTGATCCCACTTCTTTTTAAGTCTTCTTGTAGATATGTGCACATTTTTTGCATGTGTGTTGATGTTATGTCACAATACTGTAGAAACGAGTTATACTTTTAATGCTACATTACTGTTGTTATTTTGTATGCAACCCAGACTAAGCCTGCAAATAGTCAAATGTGATTAGTGCTCTACCGCAGTAAACAAAATTAATTATGTTATTAAATCAATCAATCAATCAGTCAATCGGCTGCACGTAATGACTTTCTCAGACACCAATCAGGAATGGTGCTGCTGAGCAGTTTAGGCTTTCTGGACCACCCACTACACATGGAAATGTCCTAGTAATAGGTTACGCCATAGTGAGATATAGATGCACACCACTGACTAGGCTGAACAAGGAAATGGTGACAGCTGCCTCTTGGGGACAAGGATATGACAGGTTACTAGGTCATTCAGGTTTCTTAACCAAATGTACAGGTATGACATGGAAGATGGTCCATGGGAGTGTTAACACCCCGAGGCACACATTCTTTGATTAAATGAAGAGAGACATGGTAGAGCTGTCTGAGTATGCAAATGAGTCTGATATGCAACTAATCTTGAGTAGTATCCTACCTTTTGCCGCAGTATTAATATAACTGACTTAAATAACTGCTTGGATTTTGGTGTTATTCCAAGTGTATCCACTATGTGCCAAGTCTGGCAGTTGCCATAGAAAGTTAAGTCTGTAAGTTGTATTTCCTGTAGTACAAGTTTGAGTCTCTCAGCTCTCATTTACTGACTGTGTGACTTTCATTAAGTCATTAAACATACATTGCCCCTGTGTCACCCCTAAGAAAGGGAATGTCCATCCTCTGGGGCCTATCTATTTAACAAAAGGGTATGATGTGCCTATCTTGAAGTAGACTGTTGATAGTCACTGCCTCGAGACCAACAAAGACCTAACTATTTGTAAGAAATGGGTTACCTTTCATTCCTCTGGGCTTTTTTATATTGCCAAAGTATTTCTCCACCTACACAGTGCTTTTTTCAAGCCATAGTAGTCTGCTCCATCTACCAATCTAGCCAAACCAAATCTGGACAGTATAAAAGTAGTGCTACTCAATGATAGAAGTCTCAGAAAATGCCCACTGTAGAAGCCTTCCTGACTTTAGAGAGTGCTGACACCTGCATCATCACCAAAGCACGGTTCCAAAGCATTTATAACACACTCTTTCATAGGATCATAGGAAGTTACTAGGCTATTGGCCCTCAGGCCTTTAAAAGCTTAGCCAAGAATTGATCCCATGTTCTGACACGCAGGGACACAGGTGGAATCCCAGGAGTGAATTTTCTGTTCCCTATACAGTTATCCAGGTTGTGCTTAAAAAGGGTTAATGAAGTACTCTGCTTAATGTGGAGACAGGGAGTCTGTTCCACAAAAGAGGGAGTTTCTGGGACTCAAATCTGTCCCGCCAACAAGTCCTATTGATGTCACAGACCAAGTTGAGGTTGCGAGTGCAGGTTACTCGAGTGGAGCTTAACTTGTGGATATGAAGCAGTCCCAGCAAGGCTGGGTCTGAGACTGCTTTTTATGCCAGACAGAGGTCACCTCTGAGGAGTCTGTAGGATACTGAGTAGAGGGATAGGGCTTTAAGCCTATCTGTGTAGGGTAGATGTTTTAGGCCCTGGTTCTCCTGGTGAGGAACTTCTGTGGTCTCTCCAGCTGCTGCATGTGCTTTGTGAGGTACATGCCAAAAGGGGCATTGTACTCAATAATGGGTCTTATAAGGGAAGAAAACAGGAATGTTATGACCTCCTTGTCCCTAGATGAGATACCCTTACTAATGAGGTGGGCCATCTAGAAAGCTTTCCGTACAATGGAGGCAATATAGTGGTGAAAAGTCAGTTTGCTATCAACCTGGGTGCCCAAGTCCCTCACGGCTGATTGAGTGATTAGAACCTTGTTATTAATGTGATTAATTTGTGGGGATGTCACTCACTCCAGAGGGGATAATGATGCATTTTCTGGCATTCAGTTTGAGGCCATGTTTCTGGCACCAGTCATTTGTTTGGGTGAGACCCTCTTGGAGGATATCCACATCACTAGGGGAATTGATGACAGTGCCCAGCTTGCAGTCATCTGCAAACTTGGTCAGCCATAGCCCAGTGGTTTTGGCCTGCACTTCAGTAAAGTATATCCCAAACAACAGAGGCCCCAAGACCGATCCCTGGGATACACCGCTCATTACGGGTTTACTGCTTGAGGTGGCTTCCCCTGTTTTGACTTGATGCATTCTATCAGTTAGCCAATTTGCTACCCACCTGGTAACATACAGATTGATGCCTAGTTGAGAGAGTTTATCTATTATACCCGAGTGGGGAATAGTATCGAAGGCTTTGGCCAGGTCAAGGTAGGTGGTGTGCACCATCTTCGCTTCATCCATGGCTTTGGTGACTGTCTCAAAGAAGTTGACCAAATTTAATGGACATTTCTTTGAGGAAAACAAACTGTGTGGGATAAAGTGTTTAAAGGAAGCCAATGTCCTTGTTAATGAGGTCCATGGTACTCTGTTCCATGGCCTTGCAGATCAGGCTAGTTAGGCTGATGGGTCTATAATTTCCTGTATCAGTGGATGCTCCACCTTTGTGCAAAGGGATGATAGTGGCTGTCCTCTACTTGGCTGGGACAAAGCCAGTACTCAGGTTTGGTTGAATAGGGTGCCTAATGGTGCTGCAAGTTCCTGCCTGAGTTCATGTAGGATGCAGCCTGGGATGTTATTGGTTCCCGTGGAGGCTGTATATTTTGCCTTTGAGAAGGCAGTGATGACTTGTTCCTTAGAGATAATGGAAGGGGGGCAGGTGCTGGGGATGTCCTGATTTACTGATGGGGGGACAGAGGGGTGAAGTTTTCACTGAACCTGTCTGCCAGCAGGTTGGCTATATCTACAGAGTTTGTGTACCTGGTATCCATGACCACCAGTTCTGAGAAGATCTGAGTGCTTCCTTTGAGACTGCGGATATATGTGAAGAAGATCTTATGATTGTCTTTAGTAGACATGGCCAGTTTGGACTTGAAGTTTGCTTTGGAGGATTTCATTAGTGCTCTTATTTGCTTATTCAGGCTAAGGACAGATTGCTTCCAATTAGGCACCGGCTCCTTCTTAATCGTCAGCAATGTTTCCTTTTATTATAGAGTTTATTTATTGCAGACATCCACCAGACAGGTTTACTCTTCCTTGAGGAGGAGGATTTTTTTTCCTGCCGGGTATTCCTGATTCCATGCAGCTATATAAATGCTCGTATAGTATTTTGGTGTAGGTGTGGGCATATGTGCCAGTTCCTGTGGAAGGGGAGGGGCTGTGAAGTTGTTTATACCTTCCCTCAGGAGGCTGTAATCAGCTTTGGAGAAGTTTTTTTGTTTGAACCTAGCTGGGGGGGGTTGGGGGGAGATGGTGATTTCGAAAGTGATCGCTTTGTGATTGGATCTTACCAAGGAGGATAACAATGTAGGGATATTGCAGTGGTTATTCATGTTGTTTAATACCAACTTCAAGATATTTTCACCTCTTGTGGGGGTGTCGATCAGCTGGTCCAAGGCATTTGCACTGATAAAATCAAGGAATCTCTGGGCATTTGTGTTTTGGCATGAGTAGTTCTTACAGTCTATGGTTGGATAGTTAAAGTCACCCAGGATCAGGGGGTTAAAGGGTTGAATCTTGATATATTTCAATAGGTCCAGATAGGTGGAGTGAGCATATTGAAGGCCTGTAGTTAGCTATGATTTGAATAGGGGTCTTGTCAATGGTTAACTGCACCTGGAGTGTCTCCTGTGTGTCATACTGTTTGACCAGCTTGGAGGTGTGTATGTCTTTAATATATATTGCAACTCCACTTCATTTTGCTTTGCTGCCCACAGTTTGGGGTCTGAATGTATGATAGGATGAGTAACCTGGTATGACTGGGGTGCTCTCCACAGTTTTGAACCAGGTTTCTGTGGCTGTAGAAATGCCAGTATCTTCTAGGGTTTAGAATGCTTGCAATGAGTGCAGTTTCATGTTTAGACTCCTAGTGTTTAGCTGTATAATCTTTAATTTGCGTTTTGATGAAATTTTTCTGTTGGTAGTTTTGACCTCATGGCATTACCTAAAAAAGCACTATGGGGAGGCAAAAACCTTTGCCAGAAACCTGAAACCCAAGGGAGACAGATGCAGGCCCCCCCTATCTCTGGTAAAGCATCGTGGTCTGCTGATTATGTCTTCCCAGGCTGTCAGCTACTGGTTCCCCTTGGAATGACACCAGAAGCTAAGCCAATTGTTAAAGTCAGTTATTTTCTGTTTGTATTAAGGCATCATTCTGGTCGATGGGAGAGTACTGCTTAAAGCTAGGAACATACCTGCCTGGGACACATATTCAGCAAACTTGATCATGTCTGGCTTCATATAGCCCAGGGAGGCATGTCTCAAGTCATTCACGTCAGCATGGACTATGACAGAGTCATAACAGTACCTGTTGTTGAGAGACTTGAGTGCATGTGTGATATGCCGGAGGCACCTGACAAACAACTGTTGAGAGATTTGAGTGCATGGGTGATATGGTGGATTCTGGCACCTGGCAAACAACTAACCATGACTTTCTCCTTATCCCACCTGGTGAGAGGCACATCTGTGTGTCTATGGTGTGGTGTTTGTGCTGACAACCTTCTTGGTGCCAAATATACTGGCTTGTGAAGGAGAGAGCATAGAATCTAGGTTCTTAATGTAACTGCATCTCTCACAAATTGTGTTCCTAAGTTGTAGTAGTAGAGGGCTGTCTGTGTACGAGACAGTTGCAACACTATCTCAGGATGTCCATATCAAGCAGACTGGCAGGAGAAACCGTAGGAAATTGTTCATCCATATTTGTCAGGATCTGAGGGAGAGAGGCCAGAGAGAGCTAAAGGGGTAAAGGGTGGAAGGTCTAAGAGGAGTACTACTAGGTGATCATACAAGTGCTACTAAGGGAAAATATGTAGCTGGAATACCTCACAATGGGTTAAAAACAGTGCAGCTGTGGTGCATGATGTGCAAACAAGCCCAAACCAGCTCAAATGTGAGATTTAAATAACACAAAAAATAAAAGATTCTAGTAAGATGGAAATCTAGTTATTCCTGCTAGTCCCTGCTTTCTTTACCAGCTTGTGCCAGACAAGGTCCAGGCAGCCCTGCTACTCTCACTAGAAGAGGAGATAGGCCCCTACCAACAGAAGACGGCTGCCAGAAACACAGAAGGCAAACACAAGATGACTACCAGAAACACAGAAGACAAAAACAAACAGCTCTGGATGCAGCAAACCTTCTACCAGACTTTGTTTGTGTCTTTCGGCTTTTCCCAGTTAGGGGTCACCACAGCGTAACTCCAGTCCGCTAATGATTGGCAGTAGATTTTTACGTACTGGCTTGCCGGGCCTAACGCACAACCTTCAATGAAGGAACACCCATTCACGCATGTCGCTACACAGAAGACGCTCTAACTGAGAATCGAACGGGCAACGTCTAACTGTGAGGCGACAACGCTAGCGCAGCACCACCACCGCAGTACAAACCTTGTATCCAGACTATGCTACTCAATTTAAGAGTAAGAACACAGTAAAACTCACAAAAAAGCATAGATTAAGCACTTGCAGACAAAAACAGAACTCACAGTATGAAAAATACAGTTAAACAGTAATGAAATGCTGTAAAATGCAGTTAAACAGTAATGAATTGCAGTAAATTTATTGTTATTTATTTATTTATTTCACATTTCTTTACCAGGAAAGTCTGACGTGGAACGAAGCCAATTTTCAGTGGAGGCTAGGGGAGAAAAGCTCCAGATGCATGTCTAAGAATGAAATACAGTTAACCAGTAATGAAATGCAGTTGATCAGTAAATTGATTTAAAACAATGCAAATGTGATAAATTATCTCACAATCACAATACTAAAAACAACTCAAATAAAGCAGCAGTTCAGCAGAATACTGTCATCAGTTTAATCAGGCTACTGACAAGCAGTAACAAATGCAGCAAACTAAATGCAGTTGAGTAGAAAATTCACCCTGGGGATCACTTCTTGACAGGGTGACAGGGGTACAGGAAAATAATTTTCTTGGGTGGCGAAAGCCAGGGAACCTTTTTAGCTAGGCTTATATAGACCCCAGGGCCGATAGCCTAGTACCTACTTATGAACCTATGAACCCCTAAGCACAAGCAGCAAAATGAAGTAGGAAGATGCACAATATATATATATATATATATATATATATATATATATATATATATAAAGTAGAAAGTGAAAGACAGAAGATAATTCAAGGTTAAGAAGCTAAAGGGGTGAGCCTTCATAACTGATCACACTGTATCAGTAGAATGAGCTGATGCAATGGGTGGACCCTCACAACTGACCTCACTGTACTCAGTAGAATGAGCGGATGCAGTGGGACTGGGAAGAGTGTCCAATATCAAATTTATAGTAGAGGCAGGCAACTCAAAAGCCACCAATCTCTAAGACTACAACAGCAGTTGGTCAGGTGGATGGAGATAACAGATCAAAACAGAGGTAAGGATTTAATTCACTAAGCCTAAAAAACAATTGCACAGTTTAAACAGATATGAAGCAAATATTGTTTTAGTAAATCAGAAGTGCAGAAAACAGTTGGGAATAAGCACTTATCTTTTGTAGTCTCACAGAGTTTTTGGAAAACAGTAGAGCAAGGGCAGAAGGCTTAACTCACTGCAGTTTTGAGCAAACAAGCACAAACTGGTTTAAACATGGCTATTTAAGGCAGAGAAACAGGAAACAGCCAAAGTTCAAATTATCCAATCAAAAATACATTGAACAGGGCCCTGTAGCAGTAACTCTAGCTAGATAAGACCAAACTGAAACTTCCTCTTTCAAAGCAACAGCTAGGCTTCACCTAGACAAAAGATTAACTGTACTACAAGCTCCAAAGGTTGCAAGCCGTACTAGATTCAGCTCTATGCTAGTGTTTTTCAAGTGCAGCAACAAGTAAAATGAACAGAACAAGCAGAGAAAACAAAAAGGAGGCAAAAATCAGAACAGAGGTAAGGATTCAATTCAGTAAGCCTAAAAACAGTTGCACACAATTTAAACAGATATGCAGCAGATGTTGTTTTAGTTAATCAGAAATGCAGAAAACAGTTGAAAATAAGCACTTATCTTTTGTAGTCTTACAGCAGTTTTTTGGAAAACAGCAGAGCAAGGGCAGAAGGCCTAACTCACTGCAGCTTTGAGCAAACAAGCCTCTACTAACATTAAATGTCTACCATGCATTCAGTCCTCTAATAAGGGTGCCTGTGTTACAGGTGGTGATATGCCCACATTTTTTTAACAATTTCATTGCATGTAGACATATACATCAAGATCCCAAACTCTTCTACATCCCATTAATTATCAGTGCCTTGTCATATCTTGCAAACTACAAAACCCCTTGTATGATACACACTACCCATGAGACATATCCAAACAAACTTGAGTCCCTCACCACTAAATGAAACCATATTATTTTTTCAGGATTTCAACCATCAATGGAGTGCTAACAATATCCCTGGATGGCTCCTGAATAGCATGAAACATGATCTAGCTAAGCTGCTAACAACACTGTTCAACCTCAGCCTCAACACAGACTTTATACCAAGCAAGTGGAGAACAGCAACAGCACAAAGGAGAACCTCACACTGATTCAGGCAATTACAGACCTATAAGTCTGACCAACCTCATATATAAAGCCATGGAAAGGATTATCATGGAGTTAATCAATAAAGACTCAGGGAACATGCTTACTCAACCTGATAAACATATATGAAAGTCACCGAAGCAAGAGATAAAAGTGAAGAATGCCTTCCTCTAGCTGTCCAAGATCTGTGACACAATTCCCCACTCAGGCATAGTAGAAAGGTTAAGCAAACTAATAATAAACCCCTGTCTCACTCATTGGATCACCAGCTGGCTTACAAACAGAAACCAAGAGATCAAAACAGAGGAAGCTACCTTCATAAAATGACCAGTCACCAGTGGAGTCCCCCACTGCTTGGTGCTGGAACCTCTACTGTTTCATATTTACTTCACTGAATTTAAAACCAGTACCAAAGGACTCTGGCTAAGTTTGCAGATGATTGCAAATTGGGTGCAGTTATTTCCAAGACTTAGCCATCTTGCAGGAAGGATTGTCCCAAACAAATAACTGGTGCCAGAATCATGGACTGGAGCCAAATGCCAAAAAATGCTTTACTGTATCCTTTGCTAAGTCTACTCCTCCAGACAGCTACCGAAGAATGTATTCCTAAAAGCTGACTTAGTTATTAGAGATTTGGGAAATTATGGGACAGCAGCCTAACATTTGATCAACATGTGTCCATTGTAGTGATGGAATCCTTCTATATTGCACAGCTTATTTACAAGAGGGTTTCTTCTAGGTCCATGGATGTCATTCTTCCCTATATTAAGCCCTCATTGAGAATAATGCCTGGATCTGATTAGACGTATACAACAACTGGAATGCCCACAGCGATACCTTATAAAAATTTGTCACACAAGAACCATCTCAAAACCGTATTGCTCTACTCAGTCTCTTACAGACTGGTAAGAGGGGATCTATGTCTAGCATGCAAGGCATCCTCTGACCCAGCCCTAGTATAAATACTGCACATCAACAAATCAAGCAGCAGTAGAAATACTTGATTCAAGGATCTAAACCACATCTGCAGCATCAACAGAACAGTGTGGAAAGACAGGCATATCTTACAGAGGATACCACTGCTCTGGAACAAGCTCCCTATACATGTAAGACAAAGCTCATATCTGTCAGTATTCAGGCATAACTTGGTTCTATGGATGGGAAATAGGAAATTTACCCAAGGGCTGCTGCCTACTCCACTACTCAATAGAGACCTTATAAATATCTGTGGTATCATCTGAGTTATTACCATTATGTATAATATGAATCTAGTACATGAAAGTTTAAAGGTAACCGAAAGGGTAAGCTAAAGATCATACAGGTTGGGAAATTTGGCTAGGCTTAAATTGGCCCACAAGTTCAGATAGTACTAAGACATGAACCTATCCATTTATAAATGAGAATATATGCACCATTATAAATACAGACAATGCTTCATACATGTCATCAGTGCTAACTCTGTAAACCAAACAGTGCACTCTCTAAAAAGGCCTCACATTTACCTGGCTTTGCCATTACAGACATAATACCACTGTGCTCTATGTCTGTGGCCACTGGTCAGATCTGATCACCATTCAATAACCTTCATGTTAAAGACCCAACAAACAAATTCACACAAAACCCTTCTATCTTTGTCTCTAAGGCTAAGTGTTGCAGCCACCTGATGACCTGGAGTGGTTCAGTAGCCTCTGTCCTCAAATTCCCAGTAGCCAACAGCATTGAACTTGTAAAGGATTTCTATTCTCACATCAGTGCCAGCATCATGAGGTTTGTCCCAATCAGCTAAGTAGATTGCCAAGTTTGGGAGAAAGACCCTGTGCTGGAATACTGATAAACAAGCTGTATAACAAAAGAAAAAAAAACTCCTTGCTTTCAGGAATAAATGGAAAACCCATTCCAAATTTGTACTAAGTAATTAAAAGAAAGAAATTAGCTTAGTTGGATTTGAGTTTGCTCCTAAGTAATCAACTGAAAACTGCATCATCTAGCACTCACAACAATGGTCCTTCTTCTGCTATGCCTGAAGCCTTAACACTAATACCCAGCAATGTACTGAGCTGAAACTCCAACTCAGCCCCTATAGACATAGCCAACATACTAGGTGAGAAGTTAAATTTAGTTCAAATTTCTCCCCTTCTCTCCTAGCTCTGCATACATAACATAATTTCTACACCCACAAAGATAAATTCTGAAGAACTTTTAAATGCTCTCTTAGATTTAAACACTGGTTCAGTGGGCCCTGAAAATGTCTCTGGATGTAATTTTTGATAGTATGAAGTACTGTCTCGTTAAACCTAAATCAGTTTAATCACAGACTCTCAAATGGTTTTGTGCCAGAGGTGTACAGAGCAGCTGTGGTTCAACCCTCCATAAGGATGGCTCCACCACTAGTACTGGTAACTATAGACCAGTCATACCTCTCAACCTGGAAACATCAAAAATCTGGGCAAAGGCCCATGAAAAGTAGGTACAACTGGCCAGAAATCTGTATGCTGATTAACATAACATTTGCATGCGTAATTATGTAACTCCACCCACTCCAATAGAATTATGGGATACCAACATTCAAACACAAACTGAAGAAAAGACAAAATATTAAACACAAAATATAACCAGAACAATACACTCATATAAAATTAAAATAAATAAAATGTGTGTAAAAAATTAAATGAATTCTAACAACTACTAAACTGGTATAAAATAAAACGAAAATAAATACAAATCAAATTTTTATAAGAAATTACATATTAGCAAATATAGCATTAATGGATATCATCAACATGGATATCAATTGTGTCAACTAACTGTTGGATAGCAACTCACTAGATTCTAAGACACAGTGAAAGAAGCATTCTTACAGGAACTGTTTTCGTTTTCCATAATCAGCACCTATCACCTCCTAAGGGAGACATAGGTAGAACCCCTGGGGTGAACTTACGGTTACCCAACCAATAGTTCAGATTGTGTTTGAAGAGGACTAATGTGGTGCTTTGCTTGACATAAAGCAGGAGTCTGTTCCAAAGGTTTGGTAACCTCTAAGAGATAAATCTGTCCCTCCAGCAGGTTCTATTAATGTCACATACCAAGTTTAAGGCCATTACAGCAAGTAACCCATGTACTATTTGGCTTACAGATATGCAACATTTCCTGTAAAGCAGGGTCAAAGATTGCCTTATATGATCACCTCTGAGTAGTCTGTATTAAACAGACTAAAGTGACAGTGATATCAGATGATCCTCATAGGACAGATGTTGAAGACCTTGAATTTTCCTTTTGAGGAACCTTTGTGGTCACTCCAATTGCTGCAGGTGCTTGGAAAGGTACATACCAAAAGGGGCATTGATCTCTCTACAGAGTTTGCTCAATGACTCAGTAACTACCTGGAAAATAGAAAGTACAGTTGTGTACACTTTCCATAAATGTAGATATTCGAGTGTATTCACTGTTGCAGTCATCATATTTGGGTTATCCCTGCTAGGGTAGCCCTTGGCTGGCCCGAATACCAGAGACGTAGTATTTCTGCATCAGTTGCTGTCACTCGAGGACTGACGTCAGGTCGTCAGTAGTATAAAGTAAGGCAGTCGATGCCATTACATCAGTTTTTCTTGCCCTAACTTGTCAGGAGCCCCCAAGTAGGAGGCCAGGCTCTGGTGGAAGAACCCCACCAGTGGGAAATAAATACCAATATGTCCCTTGTAAGGAAAGGAGAACAATAAGGAAGAATGGTAATAAAAGGAGAAAGAGAAGACAGGGGGATGGAGGGAGGGAAACCAGGACTGCAACAGTGAATACACTCGAGCATCTATATTTATGGTAAGTGTACACAACTGTACTATGGTCTTCATGTTTTACTGTTGCAGTCATCACATTTGGGTTGATTCCCAAAGCTGAAGAAATGGGTAGAGGCAGTCAAGGAAACTAGGGGCTGGATAGGATGCCCCGCAAGACTGTAGAGGCAAACCCTGACCTGGATTTGGATTAGAGAGGCAGGTTGTATTGCTTAGTAAAAGTGTGAACAGATGTCCAGGTGGCAGCCTGCAGGATGTCCCTGGTGGGGACTCCGCTGAGGAAAGCTGCAGAGGTGGAGGCTGCTCTGGTGGAGTGTGTCCTGACCCCCTTGGGGAGAGGCGTTCCATGCTGTTTGTAGCAGAAATGGATGCAGTGTGCTATCCATTTGGAAATGGTTTGTTTGGAGATAGCTTTGCCTTCTACCCCTGTAGCAAAGCTAACCAGCAATTGATCAGACTTTCTGAAGGATTTAGTCCTGTCTAGATAGAATCTGAGCTGTCTGTGCACATCTAGAGAGTGAAGAATCCTTTCCCCCTTGTTCTGGGGATTAGGAAAAAAGGTGGGCAAATGAATGGATTGGATGAGAGCCACATTGGACACCACCTTGGGCATGAAGAATGGGTTAGTTCTGAGGGATACCCTGTCTGCATGGAAGATGATTAAGGGTTCCACAGCTATGAGTGCTTGCAGCTCAGAAACTCTTCTGGCTGAAGTGATGGCCAGAAGGAATGCTGTCTTCCAGGAGAGCTCTGCAGAAGAAGCTGGTTTGAAAGGGGCAGGGTGAGCTCTTCCAATACAAAGTTAAGGTCCCAAGCTGGTGTTGGTGCCCTTCTGGGTGCCCTCAAGTAGCTAGCCTCTCTTAGGAACTGTTTGATCAAAGGGTGTGAGAAAAAGGGCTGCTCAATGTAAAAATAAGCAAAAATAGCAGAGACATGAATTTGTATAGAGGAGAAAGAGAGGCCACTGTGTAGTAGGTCAGCTAAGTAATCCAGGATGAGAGGAAGGGAGGGCTGTGCCGTATTGGCTCCCTTAGCCTGGATCCAGGTGCAGAACCTTTTCCATTTATCAGCATAATACTGTCTGGTGCTAGGGCGTCTGGTCTCACGGATAACATCCAGAACCTGTTTACTGAGGTTGGCAGATTGGTTCAGGGTTAGGGAATAAGCCAAGCTGCCAAATTGGGTGGCTGCAATTTGGGATGCATGAATTCCTCTTCCCTCTGGGTCAGATGGTTTGGAATCTGAAGAAGATGCCATGGAGGTAGCGGGGACAGGCTGTGCAGCAAGGGGTACCAGTGTTGCTGGGGCCAGTCTGGAGCTATAAGAATGGTCCTTGTTTTTTTCCTCCCTTATTTTGAGCAGTACTCTAGGGTTGAGAGGTAGGGGAGGAAAGGCATAGACCGATAGATTGACCCGGGGGAAGGACAGGGCATCCACTTTCCCTGCCATGCAGTGATGCTCCCTGGTGCAGAACATGCAGAGCTAATGGTTGGTGTGGGAGGCAAAGAGGTCAACCTTTGGGGTTCCCCATTTCTGAGTTATTAGGGTGAAGGTACTTCTATTGAGTTGCCACTTGTGTGGGTCCAGAAAATTTCTGCTTAATTGGTCTGCCACAGAGTTTAGAGAGCCTGGTAAGAATTGTGCTAACAGGTGTAGTTGCATGGCAGAGGCTGTGTGCCAAAGGGTTATAGCCAGCCTGCATAGAGGGCAGGAGTGAGTCCCTCCCTGCTTGTTGGTATACCACATCACAGTGGTGTTGCCTGTTTTGATCAGGATAGCCCCTGGAGAGAGAAGGGGCTTGAAAGCTATCAAGGCATGCTCCACAGCCATCATCTCTTTTTGATTGATGTGCAGAGGGATTTGTTGTGGGCTCCATTGGCCCTATATGCACCTGCCATCCAGATGTGCACCCCAAGCATAGTCTGATGCGTCTGTGGTGAGGGTCTGGGCGGGGGTGGGTGGATGGGGAGAAAGGCAGTCCCTTGTTCAGGGAGCATGCTGTTGTCCACCAAAGAAAATATTTTCTGAGGCAAGGAATTATAGGTAGAAGAGTTTCCAGGTATTGAGAGTGTTGACACCAAAGGCTCTTTAGGTACCATTGAAGTTTCCTCATATGCAGTCTGGCATATAGAATGAGTAGTATGCAAGATGCCATGATCCCCAGAGCTTGCAGGATCTTCCTTGCAGTTAGCTGGGGCCTGGTGGCTAGTTGAGAGAAGTAGGTTGTCAGGAAAATTTGTTTCTCTGGTGTAAGGTATGCCGTCTGGGATGCTGTGTCCAGACTTGCTCCCAGGAAGATTATCCTTTAGGTAGGCACCTGCTTGGATTTCTTTTCGTTGATTGTGTACCTTAGAGAAGTTGGGAGGGTCTTTACAAAGGTCAGCTTTTCCTGGCTGTCTTCCTGAATAAGGCAGTCATCTAAGTATGGGTAAATCTGAATATTTCTTTGTCTGCAAAAGGCAATAGCCGGAGCCAGACATTTT
The DNA here is from genome assembly GCF_019279795.1 of Protopterus annectens. NCBI lineage: Eukaryota > Metazoa > Chordata > Ceratodontiformes > Protopteridae > Protopterus > Protopterus annectens. The sequence continues at coordinate 530,469,575 of NC_056737.1, read as the reverse complement.
GTGAAAACTCTGGGAGCAGCAGATAAGCCAAAGGGAAGTACAGAGAAGTGAAAATGTTGAAATCCTACCCTAAAGTGGATATATTTCCTGCATGATTCCCTGATAGGAATGTGGAGGTAGGCCTCTTTTAGATCTAGGGTGGCTAGCCAAGCATCCTTGGAGATCATGGGTAGCAGCTGCTGGAGGGTGAGCATTTTGAATTTTGGGATCACCAGGAAGGTGTTTAGAATGGATAGATTGAGGATGGGCTTCCAGGTTCCCTCTTTTCTGGGTACCATAAATAGTCTGGAGTAGAAATGTTGGCCTATCTGTTCTGCAGGAACGTGCTGTACTGCCCTCATAGAGAGCAGGGAAAGGATTTGCTTTTGAGCCTCTGCCCACTGATTTGGTGGTAGATCTGGGAACCCTTTTGGGATTGGAAGGGTGTGGAAGGAAAATGTGTATCCCTGAGACACAATGTTCAGAACCCAGTGGTCCTTGGTAATGATGGCCCAGATGCTTGAGTGAAAGGAGAGATGTGAAGTTGTTCTATCTCACCATTTTGTTCTTACACGTGGGTTGGAGCCGATCCCTTGGCTTCGAATCGGCTGCTTTTCAAGCTCAGACTCTCAGAGAAGCTCGAGACCTAGTGTATATCCCATGATGCTCTACTGTGAATCCCCCAGATCTAGTTTGCCGCTGCAACGGATCTACAGCTTGTCGGAGGAAGCTCGGGCCAGTGATTTAAAATTTTCAATATTAATAGAAGTTTTTGTCTATAGATTAGTATTAGATATCCTTAAATTACTACTTTATCATATAGTATTAGGTTTTTGCCTATTAGTTTAACTCTAGTTAGAATTTTTTGAGAAGTATTTCTTTTCTGGACTTTAGGCCTCTTTTTTCTTGGGCGTGACATGGCTCTGTCAGCTACTGTGTGTGTGTGTGCTTCTCTTCTTCCTATATAATTAATAGTGTGGTAGTTAATACTAGATATTTAGTGATATATATATATATATATATATATATATATATATATATATATATCTTTACTGTAAGGAGTTAGTTAATGCTAGTTTAGTTTTGTTTTTATAGTTAAAGATAACTATTCTTGTTATAACTGAATATCAGGGACCTGTATTATACTTGACATGTCAGAGAAGCAAAAGTCAGGATTTAAAAGGTGCGAGTGCGGTCAAAAGATGTCTGTTACAGACAACTACTCCACCTGCATGTACTGTTTCGGTTCTGTTCACCAACAAGAGGTGTGCTCTATCTGCCACTCCTTTAGCGCCAGGGTTCTCTTGGAAAGGCGCAGGAAGCTGGTAGATAGGGGACTCCTGAAGCCTGATTTTCAGGCTACCTTAGACAAGGCTGACCTCTCTTCCAAGGCTTTGAAGGGGTCGAAGTCTTCCAAGGGATCCTTGGAGCCCAAGTCATCGGCTCCGAGTTCCTCTGGTATGGTTCGTGCATCGGCTCCACAGCCCTTGGAGCAGTGTATCGACCCTCTACCTCGGAGCCCAGTTGTGGAACCGATATTGGAGACTCCTCAGTCTCCAATTCTTCAGTTGGTACCATCTTCAGCTCCTTCGACCCATCCCTTGATGCATTCTTCGAGGCTTTCTGATCTAGATCTGGACCGAGTGGTTAAGAGGCTCTTAGAGAACCTGGCCCTGGCCAAAATACTGTCTGCTTCGAGCCACTCGGCTTCGAAGCCTGAAACCCCAGCCATAACTTCTCCACCGCCAAAGCCAATTGAGCTCTCAGAGGTGGGGCAGGTGGAACCGATGTTGGCAGAGCCCTTGGAGCAGAGGTTTGATCCACCTCCCTCGGCTCCATCGACCTTGATCTCCTCGGTTCCGACCGGGGAGTCTCGGGGCCGACAGTCCCTCACTGGCTCCGGGGTGGGGAGTCAAACCGATACCTCGGTTCCGACCCTTCCACTCGGGGCTTCGGCGCAAGTGGCCTCAGCTCCGTCCTCTGGATTGGAGCGGGGGGTCTCGGCTCTGGAAGAGCTGCCGGCCTCTTCGGAGCCGACAGACTTCTCGGACCGAGATTCTGGTGCCTTCGATGCCATGAGGAAGGTCATGTCTGCTAAGACCACTACCTCCTCGGATCTGTCTTCCCCTCCCCCTAAAGGGACTCATTCTACCTCTTCCCCACAGGTCCCCACCAAGCATCGAGATCCAGGGCCTCAGGTATCCCCATTGGGTGGCCCCTCCTCTCTAGGGACTTCACCGGAGGCTCCCACCAATGAAGTACCTAGGAAGAGATTGTGCAAGAGGAGGCACTTGGATTCCCCACAGGAATCCCTGACATCGGATATCGACTTGGAGGAATCAGAAGGGTCCCCATGATCCCCCGCAGAGGATGTCTCATTTGCAGACATTTTGGAAATCTTAAGACAGAGGGAGGATTGGCAGTAACTTACCTTACTGAGGACGAGTCAGTCCTCCTGAAAGCCTTCAGACCTCAACCGTCCACCTCCTGGGTTACTCCACCCTTCGATGAACTGATGGAGCTGGTTGCTCGAAGGGCGTGGGGGTCCCCTGATTCAGTGGAACCGGTCCCTCGGAGGCCCAACAAATTTATTACTTCCCCTACTGACAAGGCCTTTCTTACAAAGGGAGTCCCGGTTGATGCCATGGTGGTGGCGGCGGCCACCAAGAAAGAGATGTCGGAAACCTCTTCTGCTGTCCATCCTCCTAATAGATATTCTAGGATGATGGACAGATATGGGAAATGCATATTTAGTTCTGCGGCATTTTCCATGAGATTGCTCAACTACCTGACACACTTTACCCGCCTTCAACGAAATCTCCTAAAAGAGCTGGGAGATACTCTCCAGGGTAACACAGCTGATGCAGTTTCTGAGAAGGTGACTGCACAACTCAACACCCTTAATTCGATAGTAAACTCATCCATGCGACTCATTTCTTATGCTGCCGATGGATCGAGTAGGGTGGCAGGCTCAGCGATAGCTCTTCGGAGACAGTCCTGGAGGCTCCTTTGCGGAAGCCTTTAAATCTTCCTTCGTCAATACCCCATTCTTTGGGTCCGCCTTGTTCGGACCCAAAGTTAAGGAGACACTTACTAGGTGTGAACAAGAAGGAAAGACTCTGTCTGCTGTAGGAGTCTGTTTTTCCACTCCAACTAGACCGTACCCCAAAGGGCAACGATGTGGGAAAATGTGGTTCTGAAAACCCCAAGGAGCTTTCCAAAGCACACTACTGATACCCTCCCTAGGGGCAGAAGAGGGGGCAAAAACGGAAGACGCCGTCCAAATGGCAGAGGCGGTCCGCAAAACCAGGGCGACAGGGAACAGTTCTCTGGTAAGCCCTATCAGCGTTCCTGAAAGGGTGCCCGGCTGTCCTACTCTGGAGGCAGTCGGGGGTCGCTTGGCTTTATACCAAAACGCCTGGCTAAACATTACAACGGATTCTTGGGTAAAAAGCATCATTGCCAGAGGTTACTACATTCCCTTTACAAAATCCCCCCCCCATGTGTACAAGGATCCCAGACGTTCCACCCAGTCTGAGAAAATTAGCAGCCATAGAATTCCAAAACCTGCTAGACAAAAGAGTCATCCAGCCAGTCCCGGTGGACCAAATAGGATCCAGAACTTACTCAAGGTTCTTTTTAGTTCCAAAGAAAACAGGGGACTGGAGGCCCATACTAGACCTCAGCAAACTCAACACCTTCATCAAGAAGGAAAAGTTCTGGATGGTCACACTGCAATCGATTCTCCCGTTCTTAGCAATGGGCGATTGGATGTGCTCTATAGATCTCAAGGATGCTTACTACCACATCAAAATGGACAGATCATCCAGAGATCACCTGAGTTTCCGGCTGGGGGCCAGTCATTACCATTTCAGAGCCCTGCCCTTTGGTCTCCCCACAGCCCCCAGGGTGTTCACCAAATGTATGGCAGTGGTCACGGCTCACCTGAGACGGTTGGGATTCTGGGTGTTTCCATATCTGGACGACTGGCTCCTCACCACCACCTCCAGGCATCAACTAATCCAAGCAAGAGACTACACCATAAACCTTTGTTCCCAGTTGGGCATAACCCTAAACTTTGAAAAATCTGCATTATCGCCCTCGCAGCATATTACATTTATAGGGGCAGAACTGGACACCGTCAATGCAAGGATCAGGTTGCCCCAATCAAGAATCGTAGCTCTAAAAATCAATTATCCAGTCTGTTGATCCGGAACAAAGCTCCTGCGTCCCAGATACTGCAGCTTTTAGGCACAATGGCAGCCACACTGATAGCAGTTCTGTTAGGCTGCATGCACATGCAAATACTCCAGTGGCTACTCTTCGCGCAATGGTCTTACCAGCGACTGCCCATGTCACACGAGATCCGGTTAACGAATCTTTGCAAGAAGTATCTCAACTGGTGGTTGAACAGTGACCAAGTGATAATCGGACGTCCCCTTGTTCTTCCCCAACCCACAGCCACAGTGACCACGGATGCTTCCCTGATAGGGTGGGGGGGGGGCTATTTCAGAGAAAGACTGTCCAAGGCACTTAGTCAATCATGGAAACACATTTGCATATACATGTCCTAGAGCTGAGAGCAGTGTTCCTGGCGTTGCAACACTTTCACGACTCTCTCCCTCCAGGTACAATTGCTATCCAGACGGACAACATGTCGGTAGTCTGGTACATCAACAAGCAAGGGGGAACCAGATCGTATCCCTTATGCTGGGAGGCCCTAAGAATTTGGCAATGGGCTGTATCCACCAGACGCTTTCTGATAGCAACGCACATCCCGGGGTCATCCAACATGATAGCGGACAAGCTAAGCCGGGCCATGCTGTTGCCTCACGAGTGGTCTCTCAAACAACAGGTGGCGGAAAAGATTTTCCGCAGATGGGGCCAGCCTTGCTGCGACCTATTTTCATCTCCGATGAATGCCAAATGCAGCAGCTACTTTGCCCTTTATCCCCCATCGGGGAACAAACCGAGGGACGTGCTCGTACACGATTGGCCCCCAGGCCTCCTATATGCCTTTCCGCCAATACCCCTAATTCCCAAATTCATGCAGAAAGCCAAAAGTCTGGGAAGGACTGTGATTTTGATAGCCCCGTCTTGGCCTCGACAGATTTGTTTCCCCTTCCTGTGGAAGTATCAAGTGGAAGAACCATGAATTCTGGACCTAGTGCCGGATCTTCTGACTCATTCGTCGGGAGTTCTTCATCCCTCCCTCACCTCCCTAAAACTGACAGCTTGGCTGCTCCAATTCCCACATTAGCCAGGTCTCAAGATTTGTCTTCTGCGGTCCAGCATATTATAGTTTCCTCTCATAAACTATCTACCAGGAAGCTATACAATAGCAAATGGAAACGATTTGTTCACTGGGCTTCTCAACATGACATTGACCCTTGTAGCACCTATTAATACCATGTTAGAGTTCTTGTCTTCCTTGTTCCATGATGGCACGGCAGCTGCCACCATTAGAGTTCAATTGGCTGCTATTTCCAATTTCCATGTAGGGTTTAACGGGTCTAACATCATGTCACATAGACTAAGTAAAGCATTCTTAAAAGGAACCCACCATCTCAGACCACCTATCAGGCATCCTGTCTCTCCCTGGAATTTGAATCTGGTTTTATCCCAATTGATGCTCGCCCCCTTCAAACCCGCTTCATCTTGTCATTTAAAGTTTTTGTCTTGGAAAACTATATTCCTGGTAGCCATTACATCTGCACGTAGGGTCTCCAAACTTCAAACCTTGTCCTCCAAACCCCCATATTTGATTTTTCACCCTGATAGGGTCTCCCTCAGGACTAATCCTACCTTTCTTCCCAAGGTCTCTTCAGAAACTAACTTAAATCAGTCCATTGAGCTTCCAACCTTCTTCAGACACCATACCAACAGACTGGAATATATGTTACACAGGCTTGATGTACACAGACAACTGAGGTTCTATCTGGATAGAACGAAGGATTTCAGACAATCGGATCAATTCTTCGTCTCTTACGCAGAGAATAAGAAAGGTTTCGCAGTATCAAAAATCACATTGTCTAAGTGGCTCTCTGACTGCATCAAATACATTTATGCCTCCACTAATCAGCCATTAGAAACTAACGTCAAAGCTCACTCTACACGAGCTGCTTCTACATCATTAGCTCATGCAGCTCGCTTGCCCTTAGATTCCATCTGTGCAGCTGCCACGTGGTCAAAACCTCACACATTTATCACTCATTACAAAGTGGATAGGACCTCCAGGGACAGGGCTACCTTTGGTTCCACTGTGCTCAGGAATGTTCTCCCGTGAGCCACCCAGGATCAGGGTGCTTGGGATGCTACCCATGTGTAAGAACAAAATGGCAAGATAGAACAACTTCACATAAAGAAGTTATGTCCTTACCATAACGTTCCATGTGAGATGTTCATCTCGCCTTTTTGTTCTTACATTCCTGCCCACCTTCCCCCTCCAGTCGAGCAAGATGGTTGCCTTGGTGGATTGGTCGAGTTTGTCAGTCTGTATTAAACATTCTGTTTTTTTCCTTCTACAATCATATAGCTACCTACATAGGTAGACACTATAGTTTTCTTTCTTCCTGTAGGTTGTCTTGGTTACAGCATACTAGATCTGAGGATTCACAGTAGAGCATCATGGGATATACACTAGGTCTCGAGCTTCTCTGAGAGTCTGAGCTTGAAAAGTGGCCGATTCGGAGCTGAGGGATTGGCTCCGACCCATGTGTAAGAACAAAAAGGCGAGATGAACAACTCACATGGAACGTTATGGTAAGGACATAACTTATTTTTTTCTTCCTAGGGGTAAGTGAAGGTGGGCAGAGGGAGGGGATGAAGGAGGTGAGTCATTGTGAGTTCTTACCATAAGGGGGTGGCTTAGAACTCCCTGGTTTTGAAGTGGAGGTAGTCCACTGCTTAGATCTCTGCATTCTCTGTGGCTGCTGTCTGGGGGGGGTCTGTTTCTATGCAGTCTAGGCTGGGCTGGTTTTCTGGGAGCAGAAAAGGACCAATGTTTGGAGGGACAATGGCTGCTGAACCTAGGAGGCTGTATCCGCAAGAAATCCTTAACTGTTTGCATAGATATTGCATTTTCTTCCATCTTTTTTAAGACCTCTTCTGCCTTAGTGCCAAATAAGTTATCTTTGTGCAAGGGGGCATCCAACAATTTAGATCTGACACGGTCTGGCAGGTGCTGTTCCTTAAGCCATGCATGCCTTCTAATGACAGATCCAGTGACTGCTGCCCTGCAAGAAGCTTCTACGGCGTCAAAACCACAGTGCAAGGTGTGTTTAGTTACTTGACTTGCAGACTGCATTAACTCTTGTAAATCTTTGGATTCTCCCCAAGCAGGAAAGGAAGACATTTTTTGTTTAAGGAGTTCCAAGGTATGTTGCTGAAATTTCAGCATATGGAACTGACAAATTAGTGCCCTGATAGCAAGAGTAGCTGAGGTGTATATTTTTTTACTCCATCTGTCCAATGCTCGGGAATCCATGTTTGAGGGGGTGGGATTCTTAGCAGAGGTTGCTTTAATCCCTTTTGGCCCTTGAGAAATGCTGTAGGATTTTTAAAAAAGATATTTGTGTGAGTCAGGGACTCTGTAGAACCTGTCTGGTTTCCTGGGAGCTGGGGGAAGGGTGGGATTCGAGGAAAATATCCTCCACACTATCCAGGATTGGGGGGATGGCCAAGGGTCTGTGTTGTGGAAGATCTAGGAATTCCCTGAGTCTCTTTTTTAGACTGAGGGTAGTCCTGACTCTCTCATTGGAAATGCTCCTTTAAAGTATGCAGGGTTTCCCCAAAGGAAAAATCCTCTGGGGGAGAGGTTGAAGGAATGGAATTCTCTGCATCAGAATCCTCATAAGTGGAGAGGGGTTGCATGACTTCATATTCAGATGCATCAGATTCATCTGACTCTTGTTCAGACAAAACCACAGGGGACAGATCTCTTTTCCATTTGGAGGGGGTAGCTTGGCTTCCCCTGATCAGCATGATAAGGTCTTCTGCCATTTTAAGCATTTGAGACTGAGGCATGGTAGCAGGCGCCTGAGAGTGGGTCGTCAGTTTCTTGGGTGTGGTTCATACCCTGTGCCTAAGAAACTCAGTCATTTTTGAAAGAACGGTAGTTGCTAAAGAAGACGTCAGTTTTTGTCGAGATTCGGTAGTGTGAAGGACATCCTCAGAAGCCGGTGCCTGCTCAGCAACTGCAGACCCATCCAAGGTAGAGATGACCGCAGGATCCTTAGTTGAAGAAGAGTTTTGCGGCATACTGGACTCCAAAAGGGTCTCGGTAATGGCCTATGAATCAACAGAAGCGTGCATCAGAGGTTGCGAAAGCGCCTCACTGTGTACTGGAGAACTGATGACTAGCTTAATGGATTTGTCATCGGTAGGTTTGGACCTGTGTGGTCTGTCTCTGTCTTTATCTTTACGTTTTTTCGGAAGATCTGCTGTCGGATGCCTTACCAAAGCCATATCGGAATTCGAGGACTGTAAGCAAAAAAATCTGGCTGCAGTAAGGGCCCGACGATGGATAGTTCTGGTGTTGAACAAAGCACAGAAGCAACAACGGGGAACGTTGTGGTCTGGGCCTAAACAAGTGATGCAGTAAGAGTGGAAGGCTCGGTGTGGTATTTGCTTTCCACAAGCGAGACAATTATTAACTTTTTCTGACATCGGTTAGTGCAAGAAAAAAGCATCCCCAACGGGGAACTTAGCTTTAGAAGACTTCAACTTCAATTCGGTAGACAAAAACTCAGGTAGCAGCCGACCGGCACTCATGCAAACTCCTTCTGCTTCGGGCTCCATGGTAAGAAAGACTGATGTAATGGCATTAGCTGCCTTACTTTATACTACTGACAACCTGACGTCAGTACTCAAGTGACAGCAACCGACACAGAAATACTACATCTCTGGTATTCGAGCCGGCCGCGGGCTACCCTGGCAGGATAACCCAAATGTGATGACTGTAACAGTGAAACATGAAGAACATCATTCCATATATCTGGCACAGCTAGTCCTACTCCAACTGGTAGTACACATCAATGCTTTTACTCTTTTTAACTACATAATGCTGTGATACTGTTATGATTAGAGCTGACAAGTATATAGTCCTACTTGATACTGAACTACAGCATGACCTTAGCTATATGGAATTGATTCTGAAACAATAAGCTTGCAGATAATGCCAATAAAGCTACCACTGTGCTTTCTGCTACCCAGGAACAAAAATCTTACATAGCTTTTATATTACTGACTACCTAAACTCTCCTCTACCAGTAGGTACCTCAAAAGCAGAAACACCTCAACATCACAATAAACCACACACATACAGATGCCCAAGTAACCACCAAGGTGCTTCAGCAGCTTAAAGCAGCCTACAAAATTTCAAGCTTAACTACCAATGCTAGATGTGCCATTGCCAATAAAATTCTACTCCCAAGATTAAAATATGGTCTTCCCATTACCACACAGCTCTCAACACAAAGAGCAATGCACATTAAAGACAGGCACCATAACTGAAATCAAAGCAAAAAATAATTTCAGAAATTACTATAAAAAGTATAGCCCAGCAAGTGGGAACTGTGCAACACTATTATTTTAGTACATGTAAAATAAAGTAGTGCTCTAGTTGCTTACAGGTGGGTATACACAGTGCAGAGTCCTTGCTGTTACTTAGCAAACACCCATACTTGAGTGGGCCCACCCTGAGATGATTTTTTTGTAAATTGAGCTAAGCAGGTATTCTAAACTTGAGATCATGTGTTGGCATATGCATAACCCGTCCTCTGTAATGTGGTGCCCAGTTTTCCCACTGTTTTGTAAACTCAGAAGTAAACCAGTCTATATATAAATCATAAAAGTCCTGTGCGGGGGGTAGCAAGCAAATTAAATTTTGTACTCACAAGCTCAGAGGGTGCCTCCCCTTGGACAACTGGCACTTAAGAAAATGGCCACATCTCTCAAAATGCTGTTCCCCAAGCACTTAATAAATGCAAGTAACATTTTTTAGTTGCTCACACTAAAACTATTAAAATATGTTTTTTACATTAGCTATATTGCATTTGTTGTTAAAGGCATTCACTTACAGACAGTTGTAGACATAATATGACCTGAAAAAAAGCCATGATGTAATGGGATCCTATCTCGCCTACATTCATAACTGATGGGCTCGGAGCCGATCCATCGGCTCCGACTCGGCCAACTAGTACACTAGAATGAAGTCTCTTATTGGCTGGGCTACCCTCTATCCCAGGATGCACCACACCTGCTTCCCCAGATCTCGTTTGCCGCTTTACAAGCTGGACGTGGTCTCGACTTGGCTGGAGCTAAGTGGTTTCTTTTTACCTTTTACTGGTCTTTGACCTTGGGGTTTCTTCTGAAATTGATAAAACAGCTGTTTTAACGGCTATTCTCTGTATTTTATGTGTTTAATAATTTTTTGTGTGTGAAGTGATTTTTACTGATACTTCTATTTCGCTGTCGGGCAAGGCCCATTTAAGTTAGAGGGCCTTTGCCCTACTTTTGGAAGTCTGTGTCATTATTTTTCTCCGGGCAAAGCCCGTTTAAGTTAGAGGGCCTTTGCCCGTTGTTGTTGTTGTGCGTGCTTACTGTGTTTCTCTTGTGAGGTAAATCTCCCTCTGGAGAGCTCGTGCCTTGTTCTCTCACGCTCTGTAGTTGGCGCTAACTTTTTGATATTAGACACTGCCTTTTTTTACTGACAGTATGTCCAAGGAGCAAAAGTCAGGGTTTAAAAAATGCACTAGGTGCAATTACAAAATGTCTATTACAGACAGTCACTCGATATGCGTGTTTAGGGCCTAAACATTTACAGGAGACATGTAGTGTGTGTCATGCTTTCTCCTCTAGGGTTCTTCAAGAGCGTAAAAATAAACTGATCTTGAAGGGTCTTATTAAGCCCTCTTTCGAGGAAGCTTTGGATTCTCCTATTACCTCTAAAAAGAAAAGATCGTCGGCTCTGACAAGTCCGTCGGAACCGACTGCTAAAAAGCATAGGTCGACCTCTTCTTCCTCGGCTCCACTGACTTCGGGGCCGAGGGTCGAAGGGTCTGCCTCGATGCCTCTTTCCTCGGCTCCATTAGTTTCGGAGCCGCAGGTTGGAGTATCGAGAGGCGAATCACCTCCATCGGTTCCAATGGTTTCGGAGCCGGTGGAGGTGTGCAGCTCAGACTCTTCCCCCTTGGCTCCGAAGAAAGCTCCTTCGGCGCCGATTGTTATTCATGCTGTGGTGGAACCGCCGCCGATAGTGTTGGAGCATTTTCGGAGCCAGTCCCCTACATTGTCGGAGCCGAGAGGAAAGTCTTCTCGTCCTTTGTCTACCTCCTCTAAATCCTCAAAACTGTCGGATTCGGATTTGAATAGGGTGATTCAGAGGCTTTTCCAGTCTCCAGTTTTTGCTCAAATGGTCTCGGCTCCGGCCCAGTTGGCTTCGGAGCCGATCCCCCCTCCGAAACATTCGATTCCTCCTCCAACCTCCTCAGAGCCGTTGGAGTCGGTGATGGTGGAGCAATGCGGAGCCGTACGGTTGGAACCGAGACCCCTTCGAGGTCTATCGGCACCGACTATGGTTCCTACCCTGTCCTCGGGTTCAGGGTTTGGTACTGGGACTTCCTCAGCCGGGCCCGAGGGAAACACCTTGGGACTGGGTGCCTCGGTACCTAGTCTTCCCCTCGGAGCATCGGCTGCCGGAATTCCCAGTGCCATCGTGGCCTCTAGACCAGTGATCTCCATGGAGTCTGGAGGTCCGGCCTTTGAGGCCATGAGGAGCGCGCTGGCCATGCCCTTGCCGGCTCAGCAGGCTTCCACCTCACCGTCCCTAGACCTGGAGACTGGTGCTTCTGCCGTGTTGCAGTCCCCTGGCAGCGGGGCCCCAGGGCCTGAGGATACCCCCATTGGGGTTCCTTCTTCGGGGTCCGTCCGAAACTGCTTCGGACGAGCCCCCACGGAAGAAATTGTGCAAGAGGAAGCACGTGGACTCCCAAGATGAGTCTGTTACATCGACACTGACCTCGATGACGCGGAAGGGTCCCCAAATCATCTTCGATGATATCTCTTTCTCAGATATCCTTGAGATTCTGAGACAGAGAGGAGATTGGCAGGCCAAAACCCCTTCCGCTGAGGAGTCAGTCTTCCTCAAGGCCTTCGGGGCCCAGCCCTCCGCCTCCTGGGTGTCTCCGCCCTTCGATGAACTCCTTGATTTGGTTTCTTGAAGGGCTTGGGAACACCCTGATTCTGTGGAACCGGTGCCTGCGAGACCTAATAAATTTCTTTCAGCCCCCCCCCCAGAAGGAATTTCTGACTAAGGTGTTCCCGTAGATGCTATGGTGGTGGCATCTGCCACACAGCAGGACGTGGCAGAGGCTTCAACGTCTATCCACCCTCCTAATAAGGATTCCAGGAGCATGGATAGGTACGGGAAGCTTACCCTTTCTTCAGCGGCCTTTACCTTACGGTCGCTGAACTATTTATGTCATTTTACCAGGCTCCAAAGGGACCTCCTTAAAGAGCTAAGTGACTCCCTCACTGGTAATCTACCTGAGGCGCTAGCCCCCACTGTTGGCGCCCAGATGACTACCTTGTTTTCCATCGTAAACTCGTCCATGAGGCTCATTTTGTATGCAGCCGAAGGGGCAAGTAGAGCAGCGGGAACAGGCGTTGCACTCAGGAGACACGCCTGGTTACACTTGTGTTCATTTGCGGAGGCCTTCAAGTCTTCCTTCGCCGATGCCCCCTTTGATGGGTCATCTTTATTTGGACCCAAGGTGAAGGACACACTAACTCAGTGCGAGCAGGAGGGCAAGACCTTGACTGCCGTTGGGGCCCCCTTTTCCGCTCCCTCTAGGCCTTACCCCAAGGTCCAGAGAGGAGGGAAAATGTGGTTCAGAAAAACTCAGAGGTCTTTCCCTACTCCACCCAGTGATCCCCCCTCCAGAGGCAGGGGGGGGGGAATTCAGGAAGACGCCGCCCCAGAGGAGGCAGAGGCCCCCGTAACTCTGGAGACCGCGATTCCTTTCGTGGTTCTTCCTACACTCAGCGTCCCTGAGTTGTTGCCCGACTGTGCAGCTCCGGAGCCAGTCGGGGGTCGTTTTGCGGAACACCCACAAGCTTGGGAATCTATAACCAGCGATCAGTGGGTGCTTCGGATTATAACCGGAGGCTATCTCATCCCCTTCATCAAGCCCCCCCTTCCCTTAAGGGAAATCCCGGACGTGCCACCCAGTCAGCGGGATCAGGCAGCAATAGAGATTTCAAAGCTGCTAGAAAAAGGAGTCATCCTGCCTGTCCCCACCGACCAGATCGGATCAGGAACTTACTCAAGATTATTTTTGGTGCCAGAAAAGACAGGGGACTTCAGGCCCATTTTGGACCTCAGTTCATTGAATCATTTTGTGGAAAAGTCCAAATTCCGAATGGTCACCCTTCAATCCATTCTTCCACTGCTGGAAAAGGATGCATGGATGTGCTCCATAGATCTCCAGGACGCTTACTATCACATTCTGATAGCTCAAGAGTCCAGGAGACACTTCCACTTCCGCCTGGGAGTCAGTCATTTCCAGTTCCGAGCACTGCCCTTTGGTCTCACCACAGCCCCCAGGGTGTTCACCAAGTGTCTGGCAGTGGTGACTGCTCACCTGAGGAGTCTAGGATTCCAAGTGTTTCCTTATCTAGACGACTGGCTCCTTACTGCCACCTCCGAGCATCTACTATTTCAGGCGCTCAACGCCACGTTCACCTTGGGCCGTTTCTTGGGAATTACGTTCAATTGGCAAAAATCTGTACTACAGCCATCTCAGCGTATTACTTTTATAGGCGCAGAATTAGATACAAAAAGGATGCGCGCCTTCTTACCGGCAGCAAGAATTCAGGTTCTGCAAAACCAAGTCAGATCCTGTCTCCCCCTATCAAGAGCTCCGGCCCATCTGATCCTACAACTGTTGGGCTAGATGGCGTCAACTATACTCCTAGTCCCCTTAGCCAGACTCCACATGCGAATTCTGCAATGGCTCCTATCGGTTCAATGGTCCTATCAGGAACTCCCCTTGAACCATTTAGTCATGATCACGGAGAGTTGCCGTCGGGATCTGCGTTGGTGGCTCCTCCAATCCAATCTCGACCAGGGGCGACCCTTTATTCCTCAATTCCCCGTTGCCACTGTGACCACGGACGTCTCCCAGGTAGGGTGGGGGGGTCATTACCTGGACAGGTCGGTCCAAGGCACATGGCAACTCCAGGAAACGCATTTGCATATCAATATCCTGGAGATGAGAGCGGTACTCTTGGTACTACAAGCTCTCCATCACGCTCTCCCGCAAGGTCCGATTGCTATCCTATCTGACAACATGTCGGTGGTTTGGTATATAAACAAGCAAGGTGGAACCAGGTCATACCCACTGTGCAGAGAAGCCATGAGACTTTGGCACTGGGCGGTAGCTACCAACCGCTTTCTAATGGCAACGCACATACCGGGGAAATCCAATGTGATTGCGGACAGATTAAGCAGGACCATTCTGTTACCCCACGAGTGGTCCCTCAACCAAAGAGTGGCTGCGAAAATCTTCGCCAAATGGGGTCTCCCTCACTGCGACTTGTTTGCCAGCCCCCACAATGCGAAGTGCAGAGAGTTCTTCACGCTGATCCCCTCTCAGGGACAGATTCCCAGGGACGCTCTGACCCACATTTGGCCCCCCGGTCTTCTTTATGCCTTCCCTCCGGTTCCCCTCCTGCCGAGGGTGATACAGAAGGCCATTTACCTGGAGAGCGAGATGATTTTGATTGCCCCGCACTGGCCTCGTCAGGTTTGGTTTCCCTTCCTACAGAGGCATGCGGTAGAAGGTCCATGGTTTTTGGACCCAGTGCCGGACCTGTTGACTCATCAGTCAGGACGGTTTCACCCGTCTCTCAGGTCATTGAGGTTGGTGGCATGGTTACTCCGCTTCCATCCTTAGTCCGAGACAATTCCCTTTCTCCGGAGGTGATCCACATATTGTCTTCTTCTCATAAATCTTCCACTGTCAAACTCTATTCCAGCAAATGGAAAAGGTTAAGCCTTCTGGGCTCAGCAACGAGGTATAGACCCCCTTACTGCCCCAGTATCGGAGGTTTTGAATTTCTTGGCCTCTCTTTTTCAGTTGGGCTCTTCAGTTTCCACGATTAAGGTTCAGCTAGCGGCTATCTCTAATTTTCATGCTTCTTTTGAACCTTCATTGATGTCTCACAAACTTTGTAAGTCTTTCCTTAAAGGAGCATGGCTCCTTAGGCCCCCAACATCTCACCCTGTCCCCCCTTGGGACCTAAATATGGTTCTTGCTGCCTTAACTGCCCGCCCTTTCGAACCAGCTGCTACCTGCGATTTGAAATTTCTGTCCTGGAAAACTGCCTTTTTAGTGGCCATAACTTCGGCCAGGCGGGTTTCAGAACTTCAAGCTCTTTGTTCTGATCCTCCCTATTTGATATTTCACAAACATAGAGTGTCCCTGAAATTAAATCCCTCCTTTTTACCAAAGGTAGCTTCTTCTTTCTGTATTCAACAGACTATAGAGCTCCCTGTATTTTTTCCCGAGTTTTCTAATAACGCAGAATATACTCTTCATCAATTGGACGTCCATAGACAACTGCGTTTTTATTTGAATAGAACCGCTCAGACGCGGAAATCAAATCAACTGTTTGTTTCCTTTGCAATAAACAAATTGGGTCAACCAGTAGCTAAAACCTCCATAGCTAAATGGATTAAAGATTGCATCTCTTTCATTTATTCACAGGCTAACAAAGAGCTTCCCTTTCCAGTCAAGGCTCATTCTACCAGGGCAATGGCTACTTCTGTAGCTTTTCACTCCAAATTATCAATAGATGATATTTGTGCTGCGGCTACCTGGACTTCTCCGCACACTTTCATTTCTCATTACAAATTAGATGTGGTTTCTCAAGGCAGGGCTTCCTTTGGTTCCACAGTTCTCAGGAGTGTTTTCCAATGAGCCACCCAGGATTTAGGTGCTAGGGACGCTGTCCCATCAGTTATGAATGTAGGCGAGATAGGATCCCATTACATCTTTTAGTTATGTACTTACCATAACTTCGGATGTATGGGATCCATCTCGCCTACATTCATACGTACCCACCCTCCTTCCCCCTTCCATTGGGATTTAGAGGAGATGTAGTTCCATTTGGAGATCTTCTCTGGAAGAACTTTAGTTGGTTGTAGTAACTACTATTTTTTCTGTGTTTGCATGTAAGTATGAAAGCGAACAAACAAGATCTGGGGAAGCAGGTGTGGTGCATCCTGGGATAGAGGGTAGCCCAGCCAATAAGAGACTTCGTTCTAGTGTACTAGTTGGCCGAGTCGGAGCCGATGGATCGGCTCCGAGCCCATCAGTTATGAATGTAGGCGAGATGGATCCCATACATCCGAAGTTATGGTAAGTACATAACTAAAAGTTTATGGAATTCTCTAGAAAAAAAAAAGAGTGCAAAGAGCATACCTAGCTAAACCCCATCTCACGCATTCATATAACTACTTATCTGAAAGCTGGAATGCAGTAGCATGGACTTAAATCAGCAGATAAGACAGAGCGAGACAGTTCATATTATTAGAATACAGATAAAATATTCAGTGCAGTGCCAGATGTCTAAATAAAATAATATGCTTTTGTCTGTCCCTGGCAAATAAGTACACACAAAGGTATGCTAAGCCAGACATAAAGATTGAGGTACTTCTGGCTTGTTGTCTGCATTACGAGGTTATCCTACGTGACACTATTTGAAATCAGATGTCTAACTGACCTGACAAAAGATTTCCACCATTCCTTGAACAAGCTGTCAAACGCTAACACAGTTATTCAGCACAATATGGCATGTATGCCTAAGATGAAGGAGGTTATGCCTCAGTGGATTCCCTCAAATTTTTATTATTCTTATATTTGAAACTTTTTCCAGCCTTTTCAATTTAATCTGAGATCTGTATCATGATCATACCTCTCAACTATTCAGATTTTCAAAGAATGTCCAGATTTATGCCTCATATTTTTTATCTCTTCTTGATAAAATATATGGCTTTCTGGCATGTCACTGAGGATTAAAGCCACTAAATAAATACTAAATAATGACTGATATTTCAGTTTCAGACTTTATATTCTTCAGAAAATACATAATAATGTAAAACATGGAATTCTATTAACTTTGTAAGTTCATAGGTGCAATATTTAAAATCTGTCCCTATTTTTTGGGCATTTGTCTCCTCATTATTTCTAGCTTGTTCACATTTCTTGCTCTGAGAGGTTAAGAGGCATGATTAGCATGAATTTTCTGAAGGGTATGAAGTTTGAAACTCAGATGTCTGTCATTACTTTCTAACTTAAACACACAATGATTTGCCAATGATTTGCCAGAAAACCACAACTTTTTGAGAAAAGGAACAAAAATACGAGGCAAAAATCTGGACATTTTGCGAAAAAATTGTATAGTTGAGAGGTGTGCCTGCAGTTCATTAAAATGACCTGTTTCTGACTAGCAGTACTCTCCATGAGATTAGATAACCTGAACAATTTAAATGAGCAAAGATCTATGGAACAGACTTCATCTACAATTTGCTCCTGGAATTGAGTATCTTTGTTAAAACAGAACCGTATTGCATTGTTAAAGACAATTATGTACAAAGGAAATACATGTGTTTCCAGAAAACTTTCATGTATATCACTAAGCACAGTCTTAGGGAAGGTAGTCATAACTGACAAAAGGTAAATATACAGTTATACTTTGTGATAGGTTGGCATAGATACCTTCCCTTGCAACTACCCACCCACAGACGGTGGCCAACCATAATCTTTGCCACAAGCTACCAGTACATTTTTTAACTCCAGAGTCCAGACATAGGCACTGGAGTCCACTCCTACACTCCATACACATATACATACATACATGCACACACATGCACAGTCGCACACACACAATGATCAGTTAAAGTCACATTCCCGAATCTAAAGCCCATATTAAGCGGTGCCGTCTTTTCAGCCTTTACTACACCGGTGAGCCACTCAAAACCTGCAGTCTATCACAAACATAAGTATAAAGAAGTCTAAAAGAAAAGTAAATTATGGAATATGAAAGAGAGAGGCTTGACTGTCAAAACATCAAAAACGCTTTCTCTTGTGTATGACTTCCATCAGTTATGCAATAATTCCAGAGATTAGAACAAAACAACATTTGAATCTTGGAGTATACTCAGGCCCGAATCCAACTCCATTTTAAATCAACAGGTGCACAAATTTAATGGGTACATATACATATAAATAACATACTCCTTTTTTTTTTTTTTTTTTTTTTTTTTTTTTTAATTCTTTTTGTATTACCTGGAACTGGAGGTTGAACCACTGAAGAAAGTAAATTTTCTCTTTTCTCATGGGAGTGCAGACATGCGTAGACACTGGGTGAGCTGCAGAGCAGTCAATCAGAGTCAGTTGGCACTTGGCATAAGTTTAACTTTGTAATTTTTTATTTTTTGTAATAAAATAGCTGCTTTAAGTATTATTATTTATTATATTATGTGTGTGTGTGTGTGTGTGTGTGTATGTGTGTGTGTGTGTGTGTGTGTGTACACATTTTAGGGTTAGATTAAGGGCTAAGTAATGCAATAGATTTGGTGTATATGTTAGTGTTTGTCAGTTAGGTTTAGAGTAAGGGTTAGGTAACAGGATAGATTTTGTGTGTGTGCATGTGTATGAGAGGGGGTGTAAGTGCCCAAGCTGTTTTGTATAGTGGCGATGTTACAGAGACAATTTGTTTTTCTAAGTTAAAGCGTGTGATTATGGACAGGGTTAGGATTAGCATGCACTGTTAACATGGACCAGGGTGGTAAAGAATATATGATTCTATAAGGAAATATCAAACTTAAATTTCATCAAATACTGTTATAAATGATCAAAAAATATCCAAAACCACCAGTGAGTAACTTACATTAGATAGCTAAAAGCACTTTTATCTTTAGAGATTTTATGAAACTAAAATGAATAATAAACCCTCTCAACAAAAACACAAATTTTATTTTTATTTAGCATTTGATTGCAGGGATGGTCTGACTGGAATGACAAGTATACCAGTTTTCAGCAGAGGCCCAGGGAGAAAAGCTCTACAATGAATAGTACACAACAAGCTACATTACAAAATCGTGAAATGGTTACAAAGATAATGTATAGACAGAATACACAGACACAACATATTATCATAAATTTAAGCAGGATAATTAAACATTATCATAGAATAATTTACTGTGTATATTATACACTCAGATATAGCAGAGGAGATTAAGTGTAAGAGGAAAGAAAGAAAGATGGGTGTGAGAAGAAGATATGGACATGGAGCAGTGAAAGCTGAGTGGGTGTTAGGTGGTAATGTGAGTATTAGAGTGGAGAGAAAGAGAAAGGATGGTACAAAAAAGAGGAAAAGAAAAGAAGAAGAGAGGAAATGGTAGTTTGGAATTTTAAGAAGTATTAAGTGGCAAGCAGACAATATACTTTAGATCAGTGTTTAAAACTTAATTTAACTTTGAGAGTGGAGAGAAGAGGTTAAGGTAAAATTTTACAGTTTCACAGTTAGTTTAATACAGAGAGTTGAGAGAAGTGGTAAGGAAAATTAGGGTTCAGCAATTAAACTGCTGACAAGTTTGTATTAATCTGGTTTATGGCAAGAACATGGCCATTTCTGATTGAGATCCTCTTTAAAGAGAGCTTTAAATTTTGGGGTTTGTAGGCATTTGTTTTATGTAAAGGGAGATGGCACTCCATAGTCTTGTAACATGGCTTCAATTTAAAGAGTCCCCAGCTGTGTTGCTTGCTTTGGTAGGCATAAGCTGACATTGGGTTCTGGTTGGGACATAGCCAAGAATTGTATTTCAAAGGACAGGCCGCTCTTCAGGTTGGTAAATTAGTTTAAGGGCAGTTAGAAGTTGAGAGTATGTGTGATGATTTGGCTGTTCAAGCCATTTCAGTTCATTAAGGACAATGCAGAGATGGGCAAAGGAGAGGAGGGAGGTAGCAAATATGGTCTCTTCCTGATGTACACATCTAAATGTAAAATAGTGTGCCATTACTAATTTCCATAGTTTTATAGAAGATTAATTTTCTAGTACAAAAGAAGCATCCCTTTACTAGAGTTCAAAGTGTAGTACAATAGTCATTATAAAGCATAAATGCCTTTATAAGTCTGTGTACTCTTAAGTTTAGAAACCTAACACAGCACAGAAGATTAGTAAAGTAGAAGTTAAAAAATAGAAGCTGAAGTTATGGAATACTTGTGAAGTGAAGGATTTAGTGTAGAAAGTCGGAAATAGGTTATATCACAGCATGATGGAAGAATGAGTCCCCAAAGTAAGGAGAAACAGGGGGAGCAGGAGACATCTGAAGAAGAAAAATGGACATGGAAAAGAAAAAGAGATTTAGTATGATGCAGTATTTATGCAAAGGAGAAAGCAAAACTAATCAATGCAAAAAGAGCAGCACCAAAGATATTTGAAGAGAAATACAGGCAAAGGAAAATTTTATAATACAAAAAATAAGAAAACAAAGAGGAAAAGTAGAAAAGAGGATTAGTAATGGAGAAGTTAAAGAAACAGAAACTGAGGTTATGGATTACCTGCGAACTGAAAGATTTAGTTTAGAAAATTTAACTCAGAGATCATCGCAGCAGGATAGAGCAATGGACACCCAAATTAAGGAGAAACCAGTGGAGCGGAAAGCACCTGATCCATTGCCATATGAAGATACTATGGAGCCTTCCATAGGAAACCAGTACAATTGTTCAGTTAGAGTTGGACAGCAAGGGAAGGAAAAGGAAACTGTGGCAACTCTGATGCAGTCAATGTTGTAGAGTGATAGGCCAGTGAGTTCCCATATGAAAGAGCAACAGGTGACACAGGATGAGAATATGCTCTGGTACTTTCTCTAGAATGCCCCCAGGAAATGGAGAACAAAGAATGTGCCCTCAGGTTAGAAGAAAATCATCTAGGAGAAGATTTGCTTGATTTAATAGAGATGGACAGACATTAAGATTGTGAAGAAATTAGAGAGTCTTATTTGTGCTAGCATATCTGACTGGGTTTTTGTACATAATTTTAGATGAACCTGTGTATTATATACCAGCATGGCTAGCTATGGTATTGTAAATAGGTTCTTACATGTTGACTTATGATCTGTCTGTACAAAATGCTTTAAAGACTTTAACAGTGTCCTTTTACATTTTTAACTGTGCATGTTTGTGAAGAATGACTCTAAAAGCAAACTGTCTCAGATTCAGCTGATCTGCAGATGCTGTCATTGGAATGTTGACATTTGTGATGTGTTACTGTCAGAAGCTGCAAGACAGGAAGAATGAAAATTAGAACTGAAACAGTTGTAACAGGCTAGTCTATAAAAGAGAGTGCTGAAGTCAGTTGTCAGTTACAGCTATAGACAACTGTGAGTTGTTCACAGGTGTACTGTGCAGTGGATACCCAAAAGGACTCACCAAGAACCATAAGCCTGCCTTTGCTCTGTTGTAGTAATTTAGTTTATATGAGGGACAGTGTTCTCTACTCCGATAGGAAATTATAACTTATCAGCTAGATTAGTTAGAGATTTCTGAATGTTGGATTTCTATTATAAAGTATTGATTTCATTTTTCCTTGTGATTGAGTTCTGTTTGTTTATTGGGAATTACTGTTTTATATTTTACCCGCGGTGGTGGTGCTGCGGTAGCGTTGTCGCCTCACAGTAAGACGCTGTCCGGTTCGATTCTCAGCTAGAGCATCTTCTGCGTGGAGATATGCGTGAATGGGCATACCTTCATTGAAGGTTGTGTGTCAGGGCTGGTAACTCGACACGTAAAAATCAACTACCAATCATTAGTGGACCGGAGATCCTCTGTGGCGACCCCTACCTGGGAAAAGCCGAAAGACACAAAACTGTTTTATATTTTAATCATTTTACTCATTATTAAATAGTGCTGAGCAATCAGTGTTTTCTTTAGTGATTGGAGAGTACTTATATTTCCTTGATAGCTTCCCGGGCCACGCCAAAAGCCTGGCTGCTTAGGTCATGTGCTACTATTTGTTTTAATATCTAATTTTCGTAGTTGGATACCCCTTTAAAAGAGCATGAAGACACTCTCATTGATGGCAGCATTATTGTATTATTTTGGGGAAGGGACACAGCTGGAAATCTGTGTCAGGCTTTCCTAGAAGTGTTTGGATGTGTGAGATTTAATTTATTTAAGTGTGAGTGTATCAGAGGTCTTACACTGGGACACATTGCTCTGAAGTGTGTAATAAGGAGTTATATTAGGGATGGACAGAAGTATACAGTCCAGTCCCAGGCTATAGAGTGTGTTCTTGTTGTGCTCTTAGGGGAAAATTATGAAATATTACTCCTGTTTAAGTGACAGTCTCACATTGGAGTAAGTAGTGAGGATTGACTGATGCTGCTTAGTTACTGACCCAGGATAGTAAGGGACACCATATTATTGTTGGCAGTCTGGTGGAATATTACCTGGACCACATTAATTTGTACCAGTGGTATGGGATTTTTAATTGGACTTCAGTGGCCTGTGGGTAGTTGTCATTAAGGTGTGCACTCTTAACAGCCACAAAGTAAACATTCAGAATCTCAGTTCACCACAGTTTTATTTATTTTTAGTTAGTTAGTCAGGGATAGCAGGCAAAGATGTCAGCAGAAGACTATAGTAACCTGACAAAAAGAACCAGTTGGCCAAGGAGTGTTAAGCCAGAGGACTGGTGCATGCCAACCTGACTAAGAAAGCAATGATTTCAGCCTTTGATGCATCTTCAGCTTAGACCAGCCATTCAGAGGATATCCAGTTTGGTATTAGAGATATGCAGCCTGCCAAGTCAGGACAGTCCACCTTTTCTTCAGAGGACCTGAAAATCTGTCTAGAGTTAGAGAGACTGTACCTGAAGACCAAATGACTGGAGGTCAAGGAGAAAATGCAATGTCTGGAGGCTGAGGAGAGGCAGCAACTATATGAACTGGAATCAGCAGAGGGAATGTGCCTGGAGGCCCAACAACTGGAGGCCGAGGAGAAATAGTGTCAATATGAACTGGAGGTCAAACGTTTAGAGGTTGAGGAAAACAACAGACAGTGCTGGCATGAATTGGAGCTTCCTACCCTTTGAGAAGGTGATGGAGGTAATGGGGAAGGGAATAACCAGACCCCAGAAGTTGTAAAGGTCAGTAAACTTTTTCTTCAATACAGGAATGGGGATGACTTTGATAGTTTTATTTATGTATTTGAGACGGTATGTAGACAGTATGATGTTGACTGTGAGCTCTGGGTTTGGCTCCTGACTTCCTTACTCCATTGTAAAACTGTTCAGGCCATATCAAAATTGTCTGATTTAGATTGTTTGAATTATGTTAAAGTTAAGAACTGTCTTCTAGATTGTTTTAAACTAATACCTAAAGCTTATAGAAAAATGTTTCATGAACACAGACACAAGGCAAATGAAAGTGTACGTGATTATATTGCTAACTTAAGTACTTACTTTCACAGATGGTTGAGTGGGTATCAGGTCTCCACTTTTGAGGGACCAGCAGACTTTCTGGTGAGGAAACAAGCCCTCAGTACTTTGCCTGATGACATGAGAATCTGGTTAGCAGACAGAGAATGTAACTCTGCAGAGGAGTTGGGGAGAAAAGGGGATATTTACTTAGCAAGCAGAGCACCATGCATAAGAAAATAGTTACCCAATACTGCACGTGCACATAAGGCAACCCATGGTGGCAGTCCAAACCACTCCCAACAGAGTACACCAGTAACTGGAAACCACTAATCCAGGTACACAATTAGGAATTAGATGTTTCAAATGTAACCAGAGGGGCCACATAGTAGTAAAATGCCCATCAGGCAAGGTGAGAAATAGAAAGTGAGGAAGCCAGCAAGTGGTGATGACAAACTGCCAGTGGTAAGTTGTTTGGAAACAATAGGGGTACCAAACTATCACTAAAATTTATATCCAGTCTTAGTAGATGGTAAACAGGCTACTACTAAGAGAGACACAGCTTCTGATATAACTATTGTGAGGCCTGCAGTGGCTAGGAAGAGTAGTACTTGCTTGGACATTCCACTCCAGTCAAAGCTTTGGGAGAGACCCCATTCCTTATACCTTTGACTAGGGTTCATCATGACTGGGAGGGTGGAAGAGGAAGCAAGCAGGTAGATGTGTTTGAGGATATTCCTGCAGATGTCCTGATAGGGAATAACTTTGATGATGCAGTACTATGTGTGCATGCTGTGACACACAGTCAAGCTTGGAGACAGGCATGTAGGTCCAGTAACCTTGGGGAGACCCAGACAGATTTCACACCTGAAGCTGGGACTGGTGAGTGGCTGTTATAGAGAAGGAGCTTTCCTGTATCAGTACATCTGAAAGTGAGCCACAGCTGCTGGGAGGTATTGATGTTCCCTTGGACATGGTGACTGCAAGGACAGAGGTGAGGGATTGACAGTGAGGCACAGCTGTCGGAAGTTACTATGCTTTCTGCAGAAGTGAAGCTTGGGAGGGTCACATATAGGGAGTTGAAACATGCTCAACTTACAGATCCTACATTACAAAGTTTGAGAGAGATGGCTAAGGAAGAACCTGAGGCTCAAGGAAGAGGGGAGTCTGTATATGGGAACAAAGGTTTGTTGTATAAAGAGTGGATTCCTAAGGGAGGGCTGGAAGGTGACGTAGTACAGCATTTGGTGGAGCCTAGGGCCTACCATCTGCCACTTCTAGCTATAGTCCCTGATATTCCTTGTGCATGTGATATTGAGGCAGAGAAGGAAGGTTTGTTGTATAGAAAGTGGATTCATAAGGGAGGGCTGAAAGGTGAGGTAGTATGGCAGTTGGTAGAGCCTAGAGCCTACTGTCTGCCACTTCTAGCTATAGTCCCTAATACTCCTTGAGCAGGTGATATTGATGTAGAAAAGATAGCAAATGCTTTGCTAGAAATTTTCAGCAGGGTAGATTTTCCAAAGGAGATACTGACTGAACAATGTGCTAACTTCATATCAGACCTGCTGACTTGTTTGTGGAAGCATTATGGGATGAAACATGTAAAGATCATCCCCCTACTATCCCCAGACAAATGGTCTTGTGGAGAGGTTATACTCTACATTAAAGACTATGTTACCAGCATTTGCAGACCAATTTAAAAGGGTGAAGTTAAACATTAAACCCAGTAAGTGTCAGGTGGGTATGGCAGAGGTCACTAACTTAAGACACAGAATGGTGAGTGATAAGATTAGGCCAGAACCTGTCAAAGTGGAAGCTATTCAAGCGTGGCCAGTTCCTGTTGCTAAAAAACAAGTGAGAACAATTCTAGGGACAGCAGTTTACTGTGGAAAATTTGTGGCCAGTTGTACTACAATAGCTGCACCCCTTACTGACCAAACTAGGAGAAATAAACCAGATAAGGTAGTGTGGACCACAGATTGCGAACAGGCATTCTCAGAAATTAAGGAAATTTTGGGAGGACCCCCTGTGTTAGCCAGCCCAGATTATAGTAAATAATTTGTTGTGCAAGTAGATGCATCATATTGTGGGATGGGGGCTGTGCTCATCCAAGTTTCCTCAGAAGGAGAAGAACTCTGTAATGGGGTTAATAATGCCAGTGCAGATGGATTGCCCAGGAGAAGAGTGGGTTGATATTCCCAGACAAACCCATTTTTCAAAAGCATTTTTTTTCAAGGGTCACTTGAAAGCAGTGCTTGACTCATGGGGGGAGAAATGTGAAGAAATTAGATACTCATTTGTGCTAGCATGTCTGGCTGAGTTTTTGTACATAATTTCAGATTAACCTGTGTATTATATGCCAGCATGACTAGCTGTTAGTTTGTAAATAGGTTCTTACATGTTGATTTATGATCTGTTCGTACAGAATATTTTAAAGGCTTGAACAGTGTCCTTTTACATTTCTAACTGCACATGTTTGTGAAGAAAGATTCTAAAGGCAAACTGTTTCAGATTAAGCTGATCTGCAGATGATGTCATCAGAATGTTGACAGTTGCTATGTGTTACTGTCAGAAGCTGAAAGACAGGAAGGAACTTTTAGAAAACAGTTGTTTGTTGATTTTCAAAATATGAAATGAAAATTAGAAGTGGAACAGTTGTGACAGTTAAGCTAATCTATAAAAGAGGCTACTGAAGTCAGTTGTCAGTTATATTTATAACTAGTTGTGAGTTGTTCACAGATGGACTGTGTAGTGGATACCTAAAAGAACTCACCAAGAACTGTAAGCCTGCCTTTACTCTGTTGTAGTAATTTAGTTTAAATCAGGGACAGTGTTCTTTACTCAAATAGGAAATTAGAACTAATCTGTTAGATCAGTTAGAGTTTTTCTAAATGTTGGAATTTTATCCTACAGTATTGATTTAATTTTCCAGTTGATTGAGTTCTGTTTGTTTATTGAGAATTACTATTCTATATTTTTAATCATTTTGCTCAGTATTAAATGGGGACTGATACATCAGTGTTTTCTTTAGTGATTAGAGAGTGCTTATACTTGCCTTGATAACTTCCCTGGCCAATCTGAAAGTCTGGCTGCTTTGGTCATTTGCTACTATTTGTTTTAATATGTAATTTTCATAAATGGACACCCCTTTAAAAGGGCATGAAGACACTCTGATTGCTGACAGCATTACTGTATTATTTTGGGGAAGGAACACAGCTGGAAATCTGTGTTGTGGTTTCCCAGAAGTGTTTGGATGTGTGAGATTTAATTTATTTAAGTGTGAGTGTGTCAGAGATCTTAAACGGAGACACATTGCTTGGAAGCGTGTAATAAGGAGTAACATTAGGGTGGACAGAAGTATACAGTCCAGTCCTAGGCTGTAGAGCATGTTCCTGCTGTGCTCTTAGGGGAAAATTGTGAAATATTAATCCTGTTTAAGTGACAGTCTCACATTGGAGTCAGTAGTGAGGATTGAAGCTCCTTAGTTACTGACCCAGTATAGTAAGGGAAGTCACATTATTGTTGGCAGTCCAGTGGGATGTTATCTGGACGTCATAAACATAAATTAAAGAAATATACTGCAAAGGGTCAATAAAACCCCAAAATAAATTTGATAAAACAAATAAACACAGTAATTAGGGCTGCTGATAGAGATTCATACAATATAACAGAAGTAAAGAGGATATAGTACTGTGCAGCTAAATTAATAACAGATAAAGTCTCACCACAAGAACACAGGGTAGGAAGGGAAAAGAAGGGGAGAAACTGAATGCCATCACTGAATTATCAAATAAATTATAAAGCAATTAAGACAAGAAGTGTCACTGTTAGAAGAATATAAAAGAGGGAACAGATCAACAAAAATACCCAGAAAGATAGACATGAAAAAAGCAACATGCAGTAGTATAACAGATCAGGATCTGCACTATTGCAAATGTTGTTGTTGTTGTCTTTTGGCTTTTTCCAGTTAGGGGTCGCCACAGCGGAACTCCGGTCCGCTAATGATTTTCACGGTGCCAAGTTGCCAGCTGATAAACTAAAAATATCAGCACAGGCAGAAAAAAAACTTAGAAGGCATGTAGATAAATATAAAGGAAAAGTACAAAATAAGCAATTTATTGATTACCCAAAAAGTTTTATAGAAATTTGGGAAAGAAGGCAAAAGGAATTGAAACACCACCAAAAAAAGAAGAAATATATACATTTTGGAGAAATATCTATGAAGATCCTGTGGAACATAACAAAGAGCTTAAATGGATAGAAGAAGTAAAAGAAAGAATAAGAAGTTCAAATGTACAGGATATGAAATGGGATGAAGTAACTGCCAGAGAGATTGAAATAAAGTTAAGAAAAGCTCCAAATTGGAAAACTCCAGGTCCAGATGCAGTAACTAACTTCTGGCTAAATGTATTAACATCTTTGCATGAAGATTTAGCCATGCGTAAGAGCTATTTATATGTGCATCCTGAACAGACACCAGCCTGGTTAACAACAGAAAAAACAATACTCCTACTTAAGAGTGAACCTGTAAGCTATCCTAAAAATTATAGACCAATAACTTGGCTTCTGATGACGTATAAACTATACACTGGAATTGATGCCGACAGAGTTAATACTCATTTAGAAGAAATCATGACAATAGAATAAATGGGTAAAAAAAAGAAAGTCATATGGAGCAAAGGATCATTTGTTAAATAAAGTCATAACGGAGAACTGTAAAAAGAGAACAAATCTAAGTATGGTATGGATAAATTACAAAAAAGCATTTGACAATTTGCCGTATTCATGGATAAAAGAGTGCTTAGAAATGTATAAGATACATCCTACACTGTTTGATTGCATCACTGCAACCACGGAACAGTAGCAAACCACTTTGCAGTTAAGCAGTGATAAAGTACAAATTATTAATCCAGGGATAAAAATTCAAAGGGGGATATTCCAGAGTAACTCTATCACCCCGTTGTTTTCTCTTGCCCTTAAACCATTAAGCTATCTACTTAGCAGAGTAGGTCATGGCTACATTCTGACACCCAGAAAACAACAGAGTGTAAAGACTTCTCATATTCTTCTTGTAGATGATTTAAAACAGTATAGTACACCAGATGAGGAACTGAAAGCACAGCTGCAAGTGATCAAAACTTTCAGATGATATAAGAATGTCATTTGATCTTAATAAATGTGCAAAAGCAACCTTTAAAGCAGGAAAGCTGCAGCACCAAGAAAGCATCAGTTTGGGAGAAGAAACAACTTGAGCAAGAGGGAGTGTATAAATATTTGGAAATTGATGAAGGATCAACAGTAAAATATAAACAAATGCAAATAAAACTTAATAAGGAATATTTTAGAAGACTTAAATTAATATTGAAAACAGTGTTGACATTTAGGAAGAAAGTCCAAACTATAGACCAATTTTCTCTTCCTCTCGTAGCTTACAGTTTTTCAGTGATTGGCTGGCCTGAAAAGGCATTGGATAGGCTAAACAGGAAAACAAAAGAAGGATGCTTCATGCTCATCAAATGATTTGTAAAAATCAGTGCATACCAGGATTACATATTCCTTGTTCTGAAGGAGGTATGGGCCTCCTCGAAACTGATTACATGTTTAGCTTTGTAATCGTAGGACAGCATACATGTCTGCTGACCTCACAAGATCCAAATGTAGTGAAAGTTTTGAAACATGAGGATAATAAGTCTAAGTACAGTAACACTGAACAGATTGTCAGCTCACATACTATACCTCTTATGCAAACCATACCCTCATCACATAAACCATCATATGTGGAGGTACTGACCAGTAACCTACCTAAACAACAGAGACCTTCCAAACACAAACATGCTACACCTAATACAGAACCTGCAGCACTCAATACACACAAAAACACAAGCACCAAATACACCTCTAAGGCAAAGCACATCTAAACCATTTTTTTTAGTTATAGGTGACTCCACTGTGAGACACACAAATGTCCTTAATCACCAGGCTGGACAAGGCGAAGGTTATGGTCAGCTGTCTATTGGATGCTAGGATCTGTCAGATCACACATGCACTCAGGTTTCTGAACAAGTACCGTTATGACTCCATCATAGTTCGAATCAGTCTCCAGAGCCGTGGACAAGGGTAAGATGGTCCACACAGCCTATCTGGACCTCGCCAAGGCCTTCAACACCATCCCCCTCTCTGGAATCATAGATGGGTTGCCAACTGGCTTACTGACAGAACCCACACTGTAAAAGTAGCCAACTCCAAATCCAGCTCCAGACAAGTGACAAGTGAGTACCTTGGGGCTCAGTCCTGGGATTGTTTTTGTTTGGCATCTACTTCTCTGAAGTACAGGCCAACACTAAGGGACTCTGGCTAACAAAGTTTGCAGATGACTGCAAACTGGGAGCCATTATTAAATCCCCAAATGATGTGGATATTCTACAAAAGGGCCTTACAGAAACAGATGCTTGGTGCCAGAGCCATGGGCTCAAGCTCAATGCCAAGAAATGTATAGATGTAATGTGGTCCTATCTCGCCTCGGCCGATAGTTACTAGCACAAAGTCTCTAATTGGCTGGGCTAACCCGGTATCCCAAGATGCACCATGCCCAAACCCCAGATCTCGTTTGCCGCTCGTTGAGTTAGGACATGGTCTCGAGCTTGGCTGTGGCTAAGTACCCTATTTAAACTATTTTCATAGTTTTCTTCTGTTTAACTTTCAGACCAAAAGCTATTTTCATAGCTACGTTGTGTATATCTTGTGTGTGAGTGCTATATATTGTGGTTTAGACTACTTATAGTTTTGTGGTATCCTTGTGTTTGGCGGGCTAGGCCCGTTTAAATTAGAGGGCCTTGCCCTCTCCTGTCTCTGTTACCTTTGTTCGTGTGTTGGGGCATTTAAGTTAGAGTCCCTTTCTCCCTGCCTGCCCTTCTCTTGTGTTTGTGTGTTGGCTGTGTTTACTATGTCGGGTAAGGACCAGAAGGAGCATAAACCTTCTGGTTTCAAGAAGTGCACCAAATGCTCTTACAAGATGTCTTTGATGGATGGCCATGCCATCTGCGTGTATTGTTTGGGCGCCATACATTTGCAAGAATCATGTAGCATGTGTCACTCTTTTAGTTCCAGAGTCTTGCAAGAGAGAAAAAACAAATTGATTCTCAAGGGCCTTGTAAAACCTGCCTTTAAAGAAGCTTTGGAATCTTCTTCCCCTAGTGGAAAATCTAAGCCTAAATCAAAAAAGAGGTCTCCGGCTCCGTCTAGTTCTTCGGAGCCATCGGAGAAGAGATTGAAGGCAGTTTTACCTTCCTCAGCTCCATTGGCCTCAGAGCCGCAGGACAGTATTTCTGTGTCGGAGTCGACTCCCTCGGCTCCATTGGTGTCGGCGCCGCAGGAGGTTTCCGTGGTACTGGAGCCGACATCGGTTCCGATTCTTCTGGAGCCAATTCGGAGCCGTTCTCCTAGTCTTGTGCAGGATCCTTTGGAAAAGATTTCTCGACCCCCTTCTGTGTCCTTCAAGTCTTCCAGGTTGTCTGATTCGGATGTGGATAGGGTAGTACAGAGGCTCCTCCAGTCGCCGATGTTGACTAAATTATTTTCGGCTCTGACCCTGTCGGCTCCGGAGCCTGCTCTCTTGTCGGTTCCGATTATTCCTCCTCCGAGCACCTCTGTGTCATCTGAGCCAGAGTGCGCTGCCTCGAGTGAGGTCCTTGGGTCAGCCCCGATACCCCCGTTGGGCCTTTCGGTTCCGACCTCGGCTTCAACCTTCTCGGTTCCATCTTCTGGTTTCGGTACTCGGGTTTCCTCGGTCGGACACGAGGGGGATACATCGGGACTCCAAACCTCGGCTCTGAGTCTCCCTCTTGGTGCATCGGCTAGGGGAATCCCGACTTTGATTATGGTTTCGGAGACGGGTCGGTCCTCGGATTCTGGTGGACCCGCCTTCGAGGCCATGAGGAGCGCACTGGCCAGGTCCTCAGTGACATCACTCGAGTCAGCCACTCCTTCCCAGGACACCCCGGCTAGAGCCTCTGATGCCCCCCTATCAGTGGATAGTGGGGCTCCAAGGCCTGAGGATACCCCCATACGTGGTCCCCAGCTTTCTGAGGGCCCTTCAGTGTCCTTGCCTGAGGAGCCTCCCAGAAAGAAATTGTGCAAGAGAAAGCACATAGACTCCCCGGACGAGTCAGTCACCTCAGATACCGACCTCGATGACGCAGAGGGTCCCCTAAATCGTCCTCCGATGATGTCTCATTCTCTGACATCCTGGAGATTTTGAGGCAGAGAGGTGATTGGCCTTCCAAAACCCCCTCTGAGGAGGAGTCGGTCTTCCTCAAGGCCTTCGGAGCCCAACCTTCCACCTCCTGGGTGTCTCCGCCCTTCGACGAATTGTTGGACCTTATTTGTCGAGGCATGTGGGAACACCCTGACTCCGTGGAACCGGTACCCAACCACCCAAGCAAGTTTCTGTCTGCACCCCCAGGAAAAGAGTTCTTAACTAAAGGAGTTCCTGTAGATGCCATAGTGGTGGCGTCTGCCACTCAGCAAGAAGTTGCAGAGGCTTCTGCTTCCATTCATCCTCCTAACAAGGAGTCCAGGAGTATGGATCGGTATGGGAAGCGTACCCTGTCTTCAGCGACCTTTACCCTGTGGTTGTTAAACTACCTTTGTCACTTTACTAGGCTCCAAAGGGATCTCCTCAAAGAATTGGGAGATACCCTATTGGGTAACTTGCCTGAGGCGGTGAATCAGACTGTCAACGCCCAGTTGTCTACCCTTTTCTCTATTGTCAACTCGTCCATGAGGCTCATATCCTATGTGGCCGAGGGGGTGGGTAGGGCAGCTAGCTCAGGCATAGCCCTCAGGAGGCAAGCCTGGATGCGCCTGTGTCACTTCGCAGAGGCCTTCAAGTCTTCCTTCACGGACGCTCCCTTCGATGGGTCCTCACTTTTTGGACCCAAAGTGAAAGACACTCTCACCAGATGTGAGCAGGAGGGTAAGACTTTGTCTGCCGTAGGGGCCTGTTTTTCGCTTCCCTCTAGGCCTTATCCCAAGGCAGAGAGGGGAGGGAAGATGTGGTTCAGGAAGTCTCAGAAGTCTTTCCCTGCCAATCATGGTGACCCCCCCTCCAGGGGCAGAGGTGGGGGGAATTACTCTGGAAGGTGTCACCCTAGGGGCGGGGGAGGCCCCCGCAACTCAGGAGACCGTAAATCCTTTCATGGATCCTCCTACCAACTTCCCTGAGGGACTGCCCGACTGTGCTACTCCGGAGCCGATCGGGGGCCATTTTTCGAGGCATCCTCAAGCCTGGGAAAGCATCACTCAGGATCGATGGGTGCTCTGAATAATTACCGGAGGTTACACCATTCCCTTTATCACGTTCCCTCCCTCATCCAAGAAAATCCCAGACGTTTCACCCAGTCAAAGGGATTAAGCAGCGCTAGAGGTCTCAAAGCTGCTGGAAAAACGAGTCATCCAACAGTCCCCTCAGACCAGATCGGATCAGGAACTTACTCAAGATTATTTTTGGTGCCAAAAAGAACAGGGGACCTGAGACCCATCCTGGATCTCAGCCGTTTAAACCGCTTCTTCCTGAAGTCCAAGTTCCGAATGGTCACTCTTCAGTCCATTTTTCCCTTATTGGAAAAAGGAGTATGGATGTGCTCCATCGACCTCAAGGATGCCTACTACCACATCAAGATAAACAAGGCATCCAGGAGTCACCTACGCTTCCTGTTTCATGCCCTGCCCTTTGGTCTCACCACAGCCCCCAGGGTGTTTACCAAATGTTTAGCAGTGGTGACAGCTCACCTCAGACATCAGGGATTCCAGGTGTTTCCATATCTGGACGACTGGCTTCTCACCGCTCCCACCAGGCATCTACTCGTTCGAGCAATGAAGGCTACCATCACATAGGGCCAATACCTAGGGATTACCTTCAACTGGGAAAAATCTGTCTTGCGGCCATCACAGCGTGTTGCATTTATCGGCGCAGAGCTAGACTCCATCCAAATGAGGGCTTTTCTTCCAACAGAAAGAATAAAGGTGCTACAGGCTCAAGTTTTGGCCTTACTACCACTCAAGAAAGTCCAGGCCAGACTTGTTCTTCAACTACTAGGATCAGTGGCGGCTACCATCATGCTAGTACCGCTAGCCAGGCTACATATGCGGATCCTCCAGTGGCTTCTGTCGGTCCAGTGGTCCTTTCAGGAATTCCCTCTGTCTCATCCAATTCTTATCACGGAACAATGCTGACAGGACCTATGTTGGTGGCTTCATTCACCCAATCTGGACAAAGGGAGCCCCCTGACCCCCCTGTCTCCTACCGCCACAGTGACCACGGACGCTTCCCAGATAGGGTGGGGGGGGCATTATCTGGGCAGAATGGTCCAAGGCACATGGCAGGACCACGAGGTACACTTGCACATCAATGTCCTAGAGAGGAGGGCAGTGCTACTAGCATTGCAAGCACTTCAGAGCTCTCTTCCCAAGGGAATGATTGCTATTCTTTCCGACAGCATGTCAGTCGTGTGGTACCTGAACAAGCAGGGAGGAACCAAGTCGTATCCCCTCTGCAGAGAAGCCATGAGAGTGTGAAACTGGGCGGTGTCTTCCCAACGTTTTCTAGTGGCAACGCACATTCCGGGGAAGTCCATTGTGATAGCAGACAGGCTAAGCAGAGCTATTCTGATGCCTTACGAGTGGTCCCTGAATAACCGAGTTGCAACTCAGATCTTCTGCAGGTGGGGTCAACCTTGCTGCGATCTGTTTGCCAGTCCCCTCAATGCCAAGTGCAGCAGGTACTTCACTCTGATCCCCCCTCAGGGGAAGTCACCCAGGGACGCTCTAGTCCACGATTGGCCCCCCGGTCTGCTTTATGCCTTTCCTCCGTTTCCTCTATTGTCAAGAGTGATTCAGAAGGCAACTTCTTTGGGAAGCAAGATGATTCTAATCGCACCACACTGGTCCCATCAAGTTTGGTTTCCTTTTCTTCGGAAGTACACAGTGGACGGCCCTTGGACTCTGGACCCAGCTCCAGACCTATTGACTCATCTGTCGGGGCAGTTCCATCCATCACTACAAACCCTCAGGTTGACAGCTTGGCTTCTCCACTTCCATCCTTAGTCAGACTACACTCTTTTTCACCTGTCTTCCTCCCACAAGTCATCCACTAGAAAGATATACTCTAGCAAATGGAGGAGATTTGCTATTTGGGCTCAAGCACATAATCTAGACCCCTTCACACCCCCCTTGTCTGCGGTCTTAGACTTTTTGGCTATGCTCTTCAGACAGGGTTCCACTCCCTCTACCATTAAGGTACAGCTGGCGGCCATTTGTAATTTCCACGTTTCATATGAGCCTTCCCTTATGGGCCATAAACTTTGTAAAGCCTTCCTGAAAGGAGCCTGGTTACGTCGTCCCCCAGTAGCACAACCAGTCTTGCCATGGGATTTAAACTTGGTGCTTCGAACCATAACTTCTTCTCCCTTTGAGCCGGTTTCCACTTGTGAATTAAAATATTTGTCTTGGAAGACAGCTTTTCTGGTCGCCATTACTTCGGCCAGGAGGGTATCGGAGCTTCAAGCCCTTTCCATTAAAAGCCCCTATTTGATCTTCCATAAGGATAGGGTTTCCTTGAGACTCAACCCTTCCTTCCTTCCTTCCTAAGGTATCTTCCACCTTTTGTCTTCATCAATCCATTGAGTTGCCAGTTTTCTTTCCAAAATTTTCAAACAAAGCGGAATTCAAATTTCACCAGCTGGATGTACATATACAGCTAAGGTTTTATTTGCAAAGGATGAAACTCCACAGGAAATCAGATCAATTGTTTGTGTCCTTTTCAGAGAACAAGAAGTGTAGCCCTGTGACTAAGAGTACTTTTGCTAGGTGGATTACGGACTGTATTTCTTTTATTTACAAATCAGCAGGCAGAGTTTTACCTTTCCCGGTTAAGGCTCATTCTACCAGGGCTATGGCTGCCTCAGTAGCTTATCATGCTAGGCTCTCTTTGGATGACATCTGTACTGCGGCCACCTGGACCTCTCCGCACACCTTTATTTCTCATTACAAGCTGGATGTGGCGTCTATAGGCCAGGCTTCCTTTGGTTCCACGGTACTCAGGAGTATTTTTCCATGAGCCTCCCAGGATATAGGTGCTAGGGACGCTGTCCCGTCAGTAATGAATGTAGGCGAGATAGGACCACATTACATCAATTAGTTATGTACTTACCATAACGATAGATGTATGTGGTCCATCTTGCCTACATTCTTACGTACCCACCCACCTTCCCCCTTCCTGGTGGACTTGGAGGAAATTACGTTCTTAGACCCTTCTGAGGATGTTATTTTTTCTCTCTTCTTGCTTGTGTTATTTTCTGTGAGGTTGTGTATGTAACACTGTTATATGGTTGGCAAACAAGATGGGGTGTGGGTGTGGTGCATCTTGGGATACCGGGTTAGCCCAGCCAATTAGAGACTTCGTGCTAGTAACTATCGGCCGAGTCGGAGCCGATTCTCAGCTCCGAGCCTGTCAGTAATGAATGTAGGTGAGATGGACCACATACATCTATCGTTATGGTAAGTACATAACTAATTGTTATCCCCTTTTGAAAAAAACATTTACCCATGAATTATCACATAGGTGGCAGTACACTAAACACCAAAAGTGTGATAAGAGACTTAGGGACACAGGAGGACATTGGCCTCACCTTCGATAACCACATTGCCACAACAGTCAGGAAATCCTTCTATGTAGCACACCTCATCACTTAGGGCTTTTCATCCAGAAAAAAGGAGGTCATTGTCCCACTGTACTCATCTCCCATTAGACCCATTATAGAATACAACACCCCTTTTGGTATGTACCTCTCAAGACATCTGCAACAACTGGAAAGGCCGCAGAAATACCTCACTAAAAGAATCACAGGCGTAAAGCAGATGCCCTATGCTGACCGTCTAAAAAAACTCCACCTATACTCTGTTGCATATCATCTACTCAGAGGCGATCTCTGCTTAACATACAAGGCCATGTCAAACCCAGATCTGTTGGACATGCTACACTTAAAAAAATCCCAATCCCTCAGAGCCAAATGCTCCAGGGATCTAAACCTTGTCATCACAATGAACAAAACATGTTGGAGGGATAGGTTTCTGACCCAGAGACTCCCCATACTCTGGGCCCATACATGTCAAACAGAGCACCTCTTTGGCTCTGTTCAAAAGGAACCTTGATGATTGGATGGGAGATAGGAAATTCACCCCAGGGATCATGTCAGTTGCCCTGCTAGACAGGGGTACAGGGAAGTAAATACTGTGGGAAGAAATAGCAAGGGAATTGTTATGGCTAGGCTTGTATAGGCCCTAGGGCCAGTAGCCTAGTACCAACCTATGAACCTATGTTGGTGTGAATGACTTGAAAAGTACCTCACTGGACTATATGAAAATAGACATGATTGAGCTCTTTGAATGTGTGTCCCAGGTAGGTATGTTCCTAAACTTCAGCAGCATTGTTCCCTCACCTGGGATGATACCACAATATAAACAAAGAATGATTGACTTCAACAACTGGCTTAGTTTTTGGTGTCATTCTTAAGGGATCCAGTTCCTGTCAGCCTAGCACGACATGGTTGGCAGACCATGCTGCTTTGTCAGAGATGTTCTTTACCTGTCACCTCTAGGTTTTCGGTTACTGGTTTAAGGCACTTGCCTCCCCCATAGTGCCTTTTTTAGGCAAGGTCTCAAGAACAAAATTTCCAATGTGAAAGTATCACTCACAAGTAAATTAAAGGTTATGCTGCTAAACACTGGGAGTTTAAATCAGAAACTGCACTCTCTGGAAGCACTCCTCTCCCTGGAGGATGTTGACATCTGTTCAGTCACAGGAACTTGGTTCAGGACCACCAAGAGTACCCTGTCCTTGCAAGGCTACAATGCCTGGCACACTTTCAGGCTGCAAAATGAACATGTGAGAACAAAAGGTGGAGGAGTATCTATCTTCATCAAAGATGAATACACCTCTAGACTGGTTAGACAGGAAAACTCAATGGAGTTACTCCAAGTTCAACTAACTCTGGGTAAGACCCCCTTCAAGTCATCATTAGCTATAGGCCCCGTTCAAAGAACCAAGTTACCTATGCTGCTTATTTGGACCTACTTGAGTCAGTCAAATTACAAACCAAACACTGTAGTCATGGGCAACTTTAACTATCCCTCCATTGGCTGGGAAATATATACAAGTACCAACAAGGACAAAGGTTCCTGGACTTTGTCAAAATGAATGCCTGGAGCAGACAGTATGCAACCCCACAACAGGCGCAAATATTCTCGAGCTGGTCCTCACCAATATAGGTGACAATTACACCATCACCACAAGTATATGACCCCCACTGGTTAAATCTGATCACTAATCAGTCACATTTGAAGTAGCTATAACACCTGAACCCTTTTTAGGTGAAATCAGGCTAAAAAATTTCACCAAAGCTAATTATACTTTCCTAAGGGTGGCATAAATAATTTCCAAACTCCTGTTCCCACAGAAGGCATTGACAACTATACCAAGGAATACACAAATGTCCTGTACAAACACCTATACCAATGTATTGACACAGCTGTACCTGATAGGATCAAAACAAGATCCTCAAGAAAAACAAGCCTCCATGGTGGACATCTAGTATTAATAAGTTATACAACAAGAGGATGAAGTTGCTGTCTAAGAATAATAAAGAGGTCCCAGCTCTGTAAGAACACCCTCCTCTGCTTGAACATGAAATAAGACAACTTATAAAATCCTCTAAAAGCAACTTCAAAACAATTAGCAACCATTGTTAAGGATAACTATAAGGCATTCTTCAGCTACATCAGTAACCTAAAAGGTAGGACCCAGATGTGTGCTGAACTAGTTGTGGATGTCATCGCACACACTGATCCTGCAAAAATAGTTAACCCCCTGTCCCCTCCAAACATTCCACAAAGCATTCCCCCACCTTGCATCTCCAAAGAGCAAGTCATTAATGCTCTCTCCAAGGCCAAGAGCACAGCCTCTATGGGACCAGATGGCATCCCAGGTTGTATTTTAAATGGTCTAAAACATGAGTTAGCAACTCCATTAGGTACTCTCTTCAACCACAGCCTGAGTACTGGTTTTGCCCCTGCTAAATGGAAAACAGCAGCCATCAGCCCCATTCATAAAGGGAGTACAGCAATGTACCCTGAGAACTACAGACCCGTAAACTTAACCAGTCTTATCTTTAAGGCCATGGAACAAATCATCATGGACCTGATAAATAAGGATATAGGTGCTCTCCAAAACCTTGATCCAACACAGTTTAGTTTTGTCAAAGGCAGGTCATGCTTGTTAAATCTAGTGGACTTCTTCAAAAACATCACCAGAGCCACAGACAAAGGCAAATCTGTACATACAGCCTACCTTGACTTAGCCAAGGCCCTCGACACAATCCCACATTCGGGCATCATTGATAAACTCTCTCAGTTGAATATCAGCCCTTATGTCATTAGGTGGGTTGCTAGCTGGCTCACCGACAGAACACTCTCAGTCAAAGTTGGGGACTTTACCTCAACCAGCAGACTTGTCACTAGTGGAGTTCCACAGGGATCAGTGCTGAGGCCCTGTTGTTTGGAATAACCTTCTCAGAAGTTCAGGCCAAAACAGTGGGGCTGTGGCTGACTAAGTTTGCTGATGACTGCAATTAGGTGCAGTCATTGAATCCCCAAAAGATATCAATATACTTTAAGAGGGACTTACACAAACCAATCATTGGTGCCAAGGCCATGAACTCAAACTCAGTGCTGAAAAATGCATTATCATCCTTTTCGGTAAAAACAATATCCTCGTAGACTATCATATAAATAATAATACCCTAAGTAGCAACTCAGTAGTGAGAGACTTGGGAGTACAAGTTGACTGTAGCCTAAACTTTGACCACCATGTGTCTACTGTGATAAGGAAGGCATTCTATGTCATATACCTCATTAGCAAAGGCATTGCGTCAAGAGTGAAAGAGATCATAACATCCCTGTACTCAACCTTCATCAGGCCAGTGATTGAGTATAATGCTCCCTTTGGTATGTACCTTACCAGGCATCTGCAGCAACTTGAGACATCTCAGAGATTTCTAATCAAGAAAATTCTGGGTCTCCAGCACATGTGATACATTGACAAACTGAAGTCACTGTCACTGTACTCAGTAGCATACAGACTACTTAGAGGAGACTTGTACCTAGCCTACAGAGCAATCTCGGATCCAAACCTAATGGAAATGCTGCACATCTGCAAGTCAAATGGAACAAGGGTCACCTGCTCCAGCAACCTGCTGAAGAGACAGATATGTCTTTTAGAGGTTGCCACTCCTCAGGAATAGGCTACCAATTCACATCAAAAGGAGCTCTTCTATGAATCTGTTTAAGCATAGCCTGGATGACTGGATGGGAAACCGTAAATTCCTGCCAGAGATTTCACCTATGACCCTCCT
The DNA here is from genome assembly GCF_019279795.1 of Protopterus annectens. Classification (NCBI taxonomy): domain Eukaryota; kingdom Metazoa; phylum Chordata; order Ceratodontiformes; family Protopteridae; genus Protopterus; species Protopterus annectens. Next base: position 530,429,642 of record NC_056737.1, on the reverse strand, counting down.
AGATATAGGGAGTCATTGCTAACGAAGATCTTAAATTTAGACAAGATACTTTATATTAGATTTGTCGAGTTTTATATAGGGTACACATGAGTATGCTTATAAAGACCTTTGGGTCAATAGCTCAGTAACCACCTATGAACTTATGACTTCTCTGCTTAGTTTAGCAGAAGCATATACTCGTCAAGCAGGAATGGAAATCAAATCAGAAGTAGATAAAAATCAGGCAGCAACTGAATGTGCTAAAAAGAAAAAGAGAGTATAAGGTGAAGAATCAGATGAGAAGGCAAGAAATGTGGAAAATACATAAATATAGTTGCAATTATAGAAAACTCTTGGAACAACCTCATGTTGATCAGGACTGAATGCAGGAAATGGTTAAGGAGAATTGCATTTGAACTAGAAGAAAAAAGGTTAATATTGTCGACCCAAGATAGTGGACTATGTACATGCTGGTTTACAAAGTCTATTGAACTTGTGGGAGAAACATACAAATGTAGATTTTGTAAAACAGATTTGGAAACAGTCGCACATCTTGTTGCTGGTTGTGATATACTAATGGCAGAAGGACTGTATACTGAAAGGCATAGTAATGTGCAAGACTGTTGCATTGTTGTACTGTGGAGTGTGTAAACCTGATATTGAAGTAGCTGAAAAGCACTGGAAACATGGCCCACAAAACATTATAGAAAATGATGAAGTTTATATCACATGGGACCACCCATTACTAACAGTTCAAAAAATAAATGTGAGGGAATCAGATATTGTAGTCCGTGAAAAGAAGACAAAAGTAGCATTGATCATTGAAATTGCTACACTCAGTGACTATAGTGTCTTATGTACAGAGAGACATAAAGCCATAGTAGTCCGTGAAAAGAAGACAAAAGTAGCATTGATCATTGAAATTGCTACACTCAGTGACTATAGTGTCTTACGTACAGAGAGACATAAAGCCATAAAATACCAGGATTTGCAGTCAGAAATGACGACAATGTGAAAGAAGGATACCCAGACAGTTCTAATAATAGCAGGAACAACGAGCCATAAATACGAATTTACAATCATACTTACATCTGTTACTGATAAATGTAACTCTGTATGAACTGCAGCAGGAGTCATTACTGGGCACATTGTGGGGTGCTGCAAAAAGCACTTCTGGCTAATATCAAAGATTGAAACAATACTAATTTCATTAACTTTAATCATAGTTTGACTTAGCATTGGGGTCCATTCCGGTCATGGCATTAGAACCCCAAAAGACTTGGAGAAATTAAAAAAGTGAGAATCCATATACCAACCACCTTTCCTTCTACACTTAGCCCTCCAACAACCATTACTATCTTGCTCTGTTTCTCTAGTTCTTACTTCTCATCAGCTTTCTTGCTAGTTTAATTAGCCTTTTATTCATTTTTTTCCTTTGATCTGCCCTGCTCAACACATGCTTCCTCAGTTTTACTTCACTCTAGCTTTAAATGAATGTTCAGACTAATCTTGTATTTCAGTGTTGCTGAAGCATATGATTTATTCCAAATTCAGCTTGTATATTACTTGCAATCAGTGCATGTAATACCCTGGTGTTCAGCATGTTATGCTAGTCTGAGCTGCCCAATCCACATTTTTGGGAACTCTCGTATCTCTTACTGTCGATACTTGTATACACTGCTATGTGTTAGGAGATATTGCAAGACTTAAAAACACAGGTTGATAGCAATCTGACCTTTGACCACCAAGTTTCCACAGTGGTAAGGAAAGCCTTTTATGTAGCACACCTCATAAGCAAGGGCTTAGCATCCAGGTCAAGGGATGTTATAATTCCACTGCACTTGACCCTAATCAGACTACTAATAGAGTATAATGTACCCTTTTGTATTCACCTCACTAGACACCTGCAGCAAATGGGCAGACCTTAGAGGTTTCTCACTAAGAAAATACAGGGACTCCAAACTATGCCCTACGCGGACAGGCTGAAAGTCCTGTCACTTTACTCTGTATCTTACAGGCTGCTGAGAGGTGACATGTGCCAGGCCTGTAGGGCAATCTTCAACCCTGCCCTAATGGAAATGCTGCACATCCACAAGTCAGATGGCTGAAGAGTCACTCGCTTTAGGGATATCAACCTAGCTTGTGACATTAACAGATCATTCTGAAAAGATATGTCTCCCAGAGACTGCTGCTTCTGTGGAATAGACTCCCTATTCAAGGAAAACAGAGCTATTCACTGACCCTACTCAAGCACAACCTAGATAACTGGATGGGAGACTGCAAATTTGCCCCTGGGGTGGCAACTATGTCCCTCATGGACAGGTGTAGCCAGTGTTGATCACAGACCTGCTCTGTTCATAAATTCACTCTGAGAACTATCCAAAAAAGAACAAATGGGGATGCTTGGAATTAACATGGCTAAACTTGTAAAGGTGATAGGGTCGCTAGCCTAGTAACCTCCTATAAACCTATGAACTATAGCTAGAACAACTGTGTAACTGTCTGTTGGCAGAACTGGAACTGTATTCCTTTCCTACTAGAATATGTCCATAATTATTACAATTATAGTAATGTCTCTATATATGTAATTATAATAATTATTAATATTAATGTCACCGTATGACTATAACAAAGCTTTTCTCTTTGGGCCACCACTGAAAATGGACATTGCCTAATTGAACTATCCTGGTAAATAAGTACAAACGAACAAATTAATTAATTAATTAATACAGCCAATTCACAGCTTTCCCTGGATACCCATAGAGGCAAAAAGTGATCTCTAATAGATGCAAAACATGAAAATCATGGAAATACATCAAACAACACAACTAAGCAAACTTAATAAAACAATTGTAAACCAACTCAAGAACATATTAGATAAAAAAACAACAACTCTATTCCTTCAAGCAACTATAAATACAAGTTAAAATAATACTGGAAATGTATCAACACACTTTGAAATCCTGTAAACAAAAAAAAAAAACAGAAAAAGAAAACATCAGCCTGCTCCCACAAAAATATGCTGTTTCTTTAATAAACATTTCATATAAATGACCATCTCAGTTATACAGCAGTCCAGAATAATAGTATTAGACAAATACTAATTGCCTCCTTAATGGTATATTCAACCTGCTCTTTAGCAAAAGACAACTGCTCCAAAAACAATATAAAACAGCAACAACATGGATAGAAGAAATGCTATGTATAGCAAATCTTTAATCTATTTAAACTATTGGGAAACTACTTCAAACTACAGTTTCACGTAACAAGCACACATTTATAACAAAATAAAGTCACATGACTCAGACATACACATTATTTTCATAGACACTGAATTTCATAGCAAAATAATTTTTTGTTCCAATTCTGGACACCATTTTTGCAGAACTTACTAGGCCAAATTCAGTTTTTTTAAATAGTACTTGACTAAAAATATATATTAAATTATATATGTACATTTATATTTAAACTATGCAATATCTGAAACTTATATTTCTCTTTTTGTGAACTTCTGTACTCTAGGTATGCATGTAGAATTTTACAAAATCATATTACATGTATAAATTCCAGCAGTCAAAATTGAAATGCATCCCTGGTACAATTACTGGTGCAATTAATTTACATAACTGAAAGGAAATTGTGGTTATATACCCCACAAGAAGGCAGAAAATGACTGCAATTGGAAGACAACAGTTTTTAATAGTGTAAGTGACTTAAATCAACAATGTTTTTATTTTTTTAATTATTATTTTATTTAATTTTTTTTGGATGTGTTAGTCCTACTAGGCTAGTAGTGTTTTTTTTGGGGGGGGACGATTAAACCCATCCATAATAAAGACAGATCAGAGGGTGAGCACGCAGCAAACTAACTTTATGGTAACTCAGTGGCCAAAATATATCTATTGAAGGCACACCAATACAGTTTAGGTATGCAGGCATGCAACAGATTGCCTGGAAGCCAAGAGAGAAATCCGTGTTTTCCCTGCTTTGAAACATCAGTAATTTTGAGGGAGATTAAAAGATGACAAGAATTCGTGAAACATCTTTGACTGCACAAACCACAGTAGAATCTTTTGCATGTGAGGTAGTTAACTTAGAATAGAAGTGGTACAAAAAAAGCAGTACTGTTTTATACAGGTCTATATTATATATTCAAACGCTTACGTTTTCGAATCGCTAAAACGAATTTTAGTGATCGAACATTTAAATGTTCGAATATGTTAAAAAATAATATTAAAAAAAAAACACAAAGGAAAGGGTTTAGGCAGGAGGGCAAGCCCCCCCTGCACCCCCCCCACTACTTAAATATACCAACTCCAAGATCACACTTCAGTGTGCTACAGTGCGGAAATGGAAAATGTCCCATTTCCTACACTGTAGCGTGATCTTGGAGTTGGTATATTTAAGTAGCGTGGGGTGTGGGGTGCAGGGGGGCTTGCCCCCCTGCTTTACACCCTTTAGTTTTTCTTTTTTCTGTTTTATCTTTGCAGTTTTGTAATATATTCGAATATTTAAATGTTCGATCACTAAAGTTTGTTCTTTAGAGATTCGAACATTTAAGCATTCGAATATATAATATAGACCCTTTTATACATGTGTAGATCTTGAATGCCATGCCCTGAATCCCATTGAACTCTTCTACACAAAAGTCCAAAATAATCCAAGCATTATCCATAATTCATGCATTATTCATAGCTATAATAGAAACCTTACATGCAAAAGAGTTAAAGACCATTTTAAGGAGCCAAACAAGGATAAATCCTTAGCAAAGTTGCAGGAACACAACGGCTTCTGTAATTCAAAGTAGGAAAAGTCACCACATTTGAAAATCCACTTTTTCAAGAAGAACTATAGCTCCACATGAAGTAAACAGGGAACGTTCTTTATTTTACGATCAGTGAGCGCTTTCACCCATAGAGGGCTTCATCAGACTGTACAAAGTAGATTGGTTGTAACAGTCCTTAAATAGCTGATGCAATTGAGGAATCAATTAAAAAATTTGCATAAAATCGAAACATTCAAAATCTAGTGATACAAAAGCAGGAAATCAGCTCATTCAATTCTACTCTTATTGTATGGAATAATGAATATTGTCATAAAACATTAATTAATGCTGCTTAAAGACAAGCTGTTCTCTAAATTAATGTTATATGGCTCTGTATTCTTATATACATACATTTCATTTAAAGAATTACTTGAGGAATATTCCTATTGTAGTAACCACTAAAATCCACCAGATGGTGGTAGTTCACATATTGCATAGTATATCAAATACACTTAATTTAATGCAAAGACGAATAATCCATCTAGCCTCATGTTCAAGTATTAACAATTCCATTGCTTAATTTCATTACATTCACATCTAAGAAAGAAATGTCTTCTAAAGAGTACGACATGGTAAATTTAAGGTAGGGCGTCAGACTATTGACGTCCTTCTCAAATTCTAACAAACTTTCTATGTTCCCTTTCCAAACCAAGAAGAGGTCGTCCACGAATCTCCTGTAAAAAGTGGCATAATTTTTAAAGGAGGGGAGGTGGAATAACTTTTCTTTCTCCCATTCTGCCATTACTATGTTGGCGTAGCTATTGGCACAGGATGTGCCCATAGCTACGCCATCATTCTGTATGTACAAATTCTCATCAAAAATGAAAATATTGTTTTCTAATACTTCCGTTCACAGAAAAATGTGTTTCAGGAATTCAATTCTGCATAGGGACAGCATGCATCCCAAGCACATCTTTGAAAACGTGATAAAGGGACAAGTAATGAGAGCGTCTAGGCTCAATCCTACTGAGAAAGGCTTCTTGGATGAGGTTGAAGGGTTAAAAGATAGATTAATGGAAAGGTCTTATAGTGTAGGAGATGTAGATAGAGCAATAGATGAAGTATATGGATTAAGAGAAACAAGAGCACGTCCCTATTTCTCCAGTAGAGTTAATGTAGAAGAAGGAGAAGATACCAGTAGTAGAGCAAAAGATTCAGTAGTTAGCTTCTCGCTATATTATACTAAAGACATTAGTGAGGTTAAGAATATATTAGCCAAGCACTGGCATTTGTTGAGGATAGATGATGATGTCCGTGATCTAATAGAAGAACAGCCTAGATTCAGTTACAAAAATAAACTCAATTTGAAACGAACTCTATGTCATAAATTTATGAGTAGTCATGTTACACATCAAGTGAACACCGTTCCTTGTAACAGCTGCAATCAATGCAGACATATTAACACTGAGGTATACTTTAAACTACCGACTACAGGGCACACCTTTACCTTCCATACTGGTACCTCCTGCAGAACAGACAATGTGGTCTATTTAGCCCAGTGCAGTGCATGCACAGCTTTCTATATAGGAAAAACGAATAGACAGCTAAGGGAGAGAGTAAGAGAACATATCTACAGTATTAGGATAGGTGATGATAGGAATGCCCTAGCTAAACATGTTAAGAAAAATGGAGGTAAACATACATTTACGTTTTTTGTCATACAAACCATTACACATAGTTTAAGAGGAGGGGACATAGAAACAACCACCCTAGAACATGAGGCTAGATGGATTATTCGTTGCAAAGCGGATCACCCCCCTGGCTTGAATGACAAAATTAATATCTATCCATTTCTTAAAAAGAGGAGATTAGGTAAAACATTTAAGTAAACGCATTGATCACACCTAATTCATTTATGTACATATAAATTTTTACTGTCATTGATGTTATGAAATATACTGTAATGAACAAATGGCTTTCTATTTACTATAAAAAGTAACATGATCAGGAATTATGGCATTTGTTAATATACACAATCCCGTAGATTCATTTGTATGTATACTTAGGATTAAGTTTTAATGAATTTTATGATGTTTTTAAGCATATAATACATTTATAGTTGATACATGTATAAATTATTATTATTTTTATGACCAAAGTCTTTGTATTAAATTAAGTGTATTTGATATACTATGCAATATGTGAACTACCACCATCTGGTGGATTTTAGTGGTTACTACAATAGGAATATTCCTCAAGTAATTCTTTAAATTAAATGTATGTATATAAGAATACAGAGCCATATAACATTAATTTAGAGAACAGCTTGTCTTTAAGCAGCATTAATTAATGTTTTATGACAATATTCATTATTCCATACAATAAGAGTAGAATTGAATGAGCTGATTTCCTGCTTTTGTATCACTAGATTTTGAATGTTTCGATTTTATGCAAATTTTTTAATTGATTCCTCAATTGCATCAGCTATTTAAGGACTGTTACAACCAATCTACTTTGTACAGTCTGATGAAGCCCTCTATGGGTGAAAGTGCTCACTGATCGTAAAATAAAGAACGTTCCCTGTTTACTTCATGTGGAGCTATAGTTCTTCTTGAAAAAGTGGATTTTCAAATGTGGTGACTTTTCCTACTTTGAATTACAGAAGCCGTTGTGTTCCTGCAACTTTGCTAAGGATTTATCACCATTTTAAGGAGACCAGACTGTGTCAGAAAGTTTAGACTACACTACTAAGTGTCAGTGCCTACTGTAGATTGCACATTCTAATATTATTGGGAAGGTATAGCTAAGCACTCTCATTTCTCCTTCAAACAGTATAGAAAGTACAGCATAATACTTCAAATAGTATAGACATTTGTCTGACATCAGGGCATCCTCTGGCCCATTACTGATGGATTTACTACATATCAGCCAGTCAAATGGCATCAGAAATACTTGGGCCAGCGATCTACATCTCTTCTGCAACATCAGCAGAATGGTTTGGAGGAACAGGTATATCTCACAAAGGATATCACTGTTGCGGAACAGACTTCTCATCCACATAAAACAAAGTTCATCCCTGTCCATATTCAAGTGCAACTTAGACCTATGTTTGTGAAATAGAAAATTTACCCCAGGACTTCCCCATGTACTACTTATGGGCAGATGTAGCTCCTAAATGCTTTATACCATGCATGAGGAGTCCTCTCAGATTATCTCTGGTATAATCCCAGTTATTCTTGTTAGAGGTAATTATGGACCATGGGATGGGTAAGGCCAATCTATAACAAAATGGAATAGGTTATTTTGGGCACAAAAAAAGGAATATTTGGTAAGCTTAAAATGGCTCACAAGGACAGCTTGCCTGGCACTTACCTATGAACCTATAGAAAGAATGTCTAAGAACTCACATTTCTACTTCAAACAGTATAGGACTACTTCCAAACTACAAACACACACACACACACACACACACACACACACACACACACACACACACACACACACACACACACACACACACACACAGACACAAACACACACACAGTACTCACATTCCTGCTTCAAACAGTACAGGATTATGCTCAAGCTGTGTATATGCATACAAACACAAAGATTTCGATAGATATACACACATGCATACATATATGGACATACATGCTTTTTACATAGACAAATATATGTATATAGTTATATACATGCACATGTATTCAAATGCTCATTTAATCTATATAAAAAATCATATTGAATGGCAAGCTGTCAAATGACCCCAAAGCCTAAAAGAAGTCCCGCATGTCAAAAAGCAAAATAATACTCCCATTATAGTCAAGAAATAGAGCTAAAGAAACAGGTGCTAAAATATGAGGCAAGCTCATCACTCACTGCAATAACTGCTCACACAATCTGCAGCAACACTGGAAACATGCAAAAACACGAACCTTAGTGTATAATGTTGCAATGCTTTAAGCAGTGCAACGGATGTGCACTAACTATATAATTCCTTATCTGCTCCTCCAGCAGGTGGACATCATAAAAGATTACAAGAATAATTTATCAGAGTTTAAGCAAAGACTGTACCAAAGATAAAAAATGTTCACACACCTGTAATGTCCAGCTGTATCAGGTTTCATGAAGTCCATCTTATTTTACAAAGCTGATAAACTGATTACTTCTGTAAATGACTTCCACAAAACTACCTACTTTCACTTTAAGACATCCTTAAGAGAACATCTTTCTTCACTCTGGCACTGTTCATGTGCCAAGGCAAAACCTCCTTAAATATCTCCCTCCTCACTTTTAACCTCTCCCTATTCAATCTCTATACTCCTTAAATCTCTCTCACATTATCATACCACAACAACTGCATGACTACTAACACCTACAACCAAATAACAATTAATCCTCAAAGCTGTTCTACAATCATCTAATTCTACACAAGGTAGAAGTGTGTAAATGTGTCCATAAAAGTGTGTAAATATGTATATAACATTGAACCTCTGGGCTTACATTATTCCTAATGTATTATCACTGTATAAACTCTGTACTGGTGTCAAAGTCAATGCTTTATTCCATTGTAACTGCATTGTACTCTAAAATGTATGTTATTTTCTTGTATGTATTGTCATATTATGTTGGAGTTTTTCTCCTCAGGCCTCCACTGAAAATGGGCTCACATAGGCCCGGTTGACCATCCCGGTAAACCAATCCAATCAATCAGTCAATCAATCAATAAATAAGCAACAGAATATAGCCATTGCCATTAAAATTTACCACAACAGGACCCAAGCTCAGAGGTCTACCTTATACAAAACCTATTGAGTATAATTCATAAACCCAGTGTTGCCATACTCAAATAAATAAATATAAAACAGTCACAAATAAACAAGCAAACTAACCTCATCCAACCTCATTGTGTACCTTTCAGTTCTGAGATGAGCTAAATCTTCTGTAGAAATTGAGAAAAGTACAGCACCTCCTTAATGAAAAAAATCTAACCATTCCTTCCCTACAGGATACACCCAGGCAGTACCTACAATCATTGATGTGATGTTGTCCTATCTCGCCTTCATTCTGCACTGGTTGGGTTTGGAACTGATCCTTGGTTCCGACTCGGCCTTTTACAAAAGCTTGAGGTCTTCAACTAGCTCGTGGCTTACACCCTATCCCATGATATCCTAGGGAACTCCCCAGATCTCGTTTGCACTAAACAAGATTGGTTGCTTCACGCTGGCTGTGGCTAAGTGACTTCTTTTTCAATTGCGTTTTCCTGTTAAATTTAATAGTTCTTTCCTCTTTGGATTACTTAGAAGTAGTTGGGCTTAGCTAAATTGGTTAACCTTTGTTTAACTGTTTTGGCTGTGTTCGTTTTTTTTTCTATTTGAGTGTTGGCCATCATTACTCTCAAGGCCTTTTTTTTTTTCTACCCTATCCTGGCGTTCCTAAACATGCTTAAAATAACTTTTTCAGGCTCGTTGTTTTGTGCTGCTTAAATTTGAGTGTTTTTTTCTACTTAAGAGTACATTTTTTCCTTAGTGTGTGCATATTCGATAATTTTTCTTAATCTCTTCCTTTTTTGTGAAGATCTATTTTATTTAGTTCTTTTTTCTTGATTAAGCTAGCTCATTTAAGTTAGAGGGCTGCTTAGCCTGTTTAAATTAGGGTTTTTTTCCCTTACCGTGTGTGTTAGTTAATTCTTATTAAGTAAGTTGGTTGACTAACTTTATGTGGTGGATTGTTGTTTTACCTAAGCTAGTTCATTTAAGTTAATGGGATGCTGAGCCTATTTAAGCTAGAGGGCTTTCCCTGTGTGTGCTTTACATATTTTTCTGCTTAGCAAGCTTGTTTTTAAAAAAAAAAGTTAGTTTTTGGTGTTTCCTCCATCCGATAGGCTAGCTTGTTTTAGCTAGAGGGCTGCTTAGCCCATTTAAATTAGAGGGCTTTCCCTTAGTGTGTTGTTTTATATATATATAGTAATCATAGTGATATTTTGTTTTTTGCTGTTAAGATGTCAAAACAGCCCAAAGATGCTAAACCCTCTGGGTTCAAAAAATGTTCTAACTGTAGTCAGAAGATGTCGATGACTGACGATCATAGTGTGTGTACTGCCTAGGAGCAGTACATCTACAAGAATCTTGTGCGATTTGCCATTCATTCAGCCACAGGATTCTTCTTGAAAGGAAGAATAAGTTGATTCTTAGGGGGTTGTTGAAGACTTCCTTTTCAGAAGCCATAGGAGATGAGAAAAAAGACCTCGAACCCCTCTTCAAAATCTGAGAGATCAGGTAAAATATCTTCTTCTACTTCATCTGAGGCTCATTTGGAGTCGACTAAAAAGTTGCCAAAAATTTCCTCTTTGGGCCTGAAACCTATCAGGCCTGAGAAACCTTCCACCTCAGCTCCTACAGTATCAGAACCATTGGTGTTTCAAGCTCAGAACCAGTCCCCAGAACTGGAACTGTTTTCTCTGACGTTGAGATCCCCCATCTTGCAAGCTTCAAGATCCCCTCCTCCTTCCTCACGATCATCCAGGAGACTTTCAGATGACAATGTGGATCTTGTGGTGCAGAGACTTTTGAGTACACCAGTGCTAGCCAAACGTTTGTCAGAGCCAACCCAGAGGGTTTCAGAACTGACTAAGCATGCCCTGTAAACATCAATTCCTCCTCCGACCTGACTCAGGACTTCGGAGCTGGAATGCACAGAGCTGATTATAGTGGAACCGTTGGCGCTCAGACCTGTTCCAGGATCTTCGGCCCCGACTACCATTCTGACTTCTTTGGTGCTGTCTGAGCTCGAAGAGTTTAGGAGATGACGTTCTGCAGTCGGGTCCAAGGGGGGGGGGGGGGGTCAGATCGGACATTTGTCGGATCCAAACTTGCCTCTCAGGGTTTCGGCACAGGTGAGCTCAGCTCCTATATCAGCCTCAGAGCCAACCCCCTTGGTGCCGGGGATACCTTCTAGTTCTTCAGAGCCGGGAGCTTCCTCAGACCATGGGCAGGTGGCCTTTGAGGCAAAGAGAAGATTGCTGTCCCCACAGACATCTCCACTCTCAGTTGCAGTCATTCCTTCCTCAAAGGCACTGGTGTCTGTCTCTGCAAAACTGCATAAACATATGCAGAGACCCGCGGCCTCAGGACGCCCCATTGGGTGAACCCCTCTCTTCCGAAACCTCTCCAGAATTCCCTTCTGAAGAGGTCTCTCATAAGAGACTATGTAAGAGGAAGCATTTGGACTCCTCAGAGGAGTCTGTCACATCTGGCACAGACCTCAATGAGTCAGAAGGGTCCCCACGGTCACCCTCTGAGGATGTCTCCTTTGCAGATATCCTAGAATTACTTAAGCAGAGAGGTGGCTGGAAGCCCATCAACCCTTCTGAGAAGTAGTCTGTCTACCTGAAGGCTTTTGGGTCTCGCACTTCTGCCACGTGGGTGTCTCTGCCTTTCGATGAACTTGTGGACTTAGACATTAGAGGGGGTGATATTAGGAATAAGACTGAGGTGTCTGAATTACGTTGGATTACATTTTTTAAAGCAGTAAAGACACCAGGACTAAATTACATGGTATTTATTAAACCATTGTTGCGTGCACAGGCACTCCCCCATTGATGTTTTTTTATATATCCTTTATATATATATATATATATATATATATATATATATATATATATATATATATATATATATATATATTTATGTGTGAAAAATTTTTGAGATGTATGGTTTTAAACTGCTGTATTTCCTTTGTAAAATTTTTATTAAGTGCTGATAGTGTGTTAGCTTTGTATTGGTCTGTGTGTCGTTAAGAGGATGGAGGTCTTAATTACGTTGACTAATTGGCTTCTTTTAAATAATGTTCTTATATTAAAGTTTTACATTTTTTCCTTTAGCCGTGGTGATTCTGTTGTTTTTTTTTTTATTTTATGTATTTGTGCTTCTGTACCATTTGACAGAATCGTTTCCAGGATCTGGTTTCCATCTACATTGCATATTTTTCTGCTTAGCAAGCTTGTTTAAAAAAAAAAAAAATGTTAGTTTTTGGTGTTTCCTCCATCCAGTAAGCTTGCTCGTTTTAGTTAGAGGGCTGCTTAGCCCATTTAAATTTGAGTGCTTTTCCCTTAGTGTGTTGTGATATATATAGCAGTTGTAGTGATATTTTGTTTTTTGCTGTTAAGATCTCAAAACAGCCCAAAGATGCTAAACCCTCTGGGTTCAAAAAATGTTCTAAGTGTAGTCAGAAGATGTCGATGACTGACGGTCATACATACTATGTGTGTGTGTACTGCCTTGGAGCAGTACATCTACAAGAATCTTGTGCGATTTGGCATTCATTCAGCCACAGGGTTCTTCTTGAAAGGAAGAATAAGTTGATTCTTAGGGGTTGTTGAGGACTTCATTTTCAGAAGCCATAAGAGAAGGTCATAGTCCTGGAAAACAGACCTCTTCCCCCTCTTCAAAATCTGAGAGATCAGGTAAAAGATCTTCTTCTACTTCATCAGAGGCTCATTCGGAGCCGACTAAATAGTTGCCAAAAATTTCCTCATCGGACCTGAAATCTGTCGGGCCTGAGAAACCATCTACCTTGGCTCCTTCAGTATTGGAACCACTGGAGTTTCAAGCTCAGAGCCGGGAGCTTCCTTGGACCATGGGAGGGGGTCCTTCGAGGTGATGAGGAGAGCACTGTCCCCACAGACATCTCCACTCTCAGTTCCAGTCATTACTTCCCAAAGGCACTGGTGTCTGGCTTGGCACAACTGCATACACACAGACGCAGAGACCCATGGCCTCAGGATGCCCCATTGGTTGAACCACTCTCTTCCGAAACCTCTCCAGAATACCCTTCTGAAGAGGTCCCTCATAAGAGACTATGTAAGAGGAAGCATTTGGACTCCCCAGAGGAGTCTGTCATATCTGACACAGACCTTGATGAGTCAGTAGGGTCCTCACGGTCACCCTCTGAGGATGTCTCCTTTGCAGACATCCTAGAAATACTTATGCAGAGAGGTGGCTGGAAGCCCATCAACCCTTCTGAGGAGGAGTCTGTCTATCTGAAGGCTTATGGGTCTCACCCTTCTACCACTTGGGCGTCTCCACCTTTCGATTAACTCATAGACCTAGTTTGTCAAAAGGTGTGGGAGACTCCAGACTCAGTGGAGCCTGTCCCTTGGAGGCCAAATAAATTCATTACATCACCCTGTGATAACACTTTCCTTATGAAAGGTGTCCTGGTAGATGCTATGGTGGTGGCGGCGGCCACCAAAAAGGAACTGTCAGAGACGTCCTCTTCTGTCCATCCTCCGAACAAAGAGTCTCGTACAATGGACAGAAATGGAAAGTGCACCTTTTCTTCAGTGACCTTTGCTCTCAGGTCCCTGAATTATCTTACACATTTTATGAGGTTGCAGAGAGATCTCCTAAAGGAACTAGGAGATACTTTCTAGGATTCAGTACCTGCGGGAGTATCAGATAAAGTTTCCTGCCAGCTCTCTACCTTGAATTCAGTGGTTAACTCCTGCATGAGGCTCATTTCCTGTGCAACTGATGGAGTACGTAGGGCAGTGGGTTCAGGAATTTCCCTAAGGAGACATTCCTGGATGAGCTTCTGTAACTTTGCTGAGCCTTTTAAGTTTTCCTTTGTTAACGTGCTCTTCAACAGCTCATCCTTATTCAGGCCTAAAGTCAAAGACACACTAACCAGGTATGAACAGGAAGAAAAAACTCTCTCTACCACAGGAGTCCAATTTTCCCTACCTTCTAGACCTTACCCAAAAGGCCAGAAGGGAGGTAAAATGTGGTTTCAAAAATCCCAGAGAGTTTATCAAGACACACATGGTGGTTCTTCCCCCAGGAGCAGAGGGGGAAGAAATAATGGAAGATGCCGGCCACATGGCAGAGGGGGGCCGCAAAACTAGGGTGACAGGGAATCCTTCCTTGGCAAGAATTTTCAGTGCTCTTGAAGAATCCTTCTTTGGTAAGCATTTTCAGTGCTCCTGAAAGGAGGCCCTCCTGTTCATCTCTGGAGGCAGTTGAGGGTCGTTTATCTTTGTACCCAGAAGCCTGGCTAAAAATAACAAAAGACAAATGGGTGCACAGCATTGTATCCTGAGGTTACTCCATACCCTTTTCTTTCCCCGTACCAGACATAAAGAACATTCCAGACGTTCCACCCAGTCACAGGAGACAGACAATGCTAGAAATATAGAGGTTGCTAGAAAAAAAGAATCATCCAAATAGTCCCCGCAGACCAAATAGGATCTGGAGCTTACTCAAGTATCATTTTAGTTCCAAAGAAAACAGGGAACTGGAGACCCATCTTGGATCTCAGCAAACTGAACAAAGCAGTAAGAAAGTCAAATTTCCAGATGGTAACACTGCAGTCAGTTCTTCCTTTTCTGGGAAAAGATGATTGGATGTGCTCTATAGACCTCCAGGATGTGTACTACCACATAAAAATGGACAAACGATCCAGGAGTCATTTGTGCTTTCAGCTGGGAGCCAGTCACTACCAGTTTCGAGCTCTGCCCTTTGGTCTCACTACAGCCCCCAGAGTGTTCACCAAATATATGGCAGTAGTTACGGCTCACCTGAGACGTCTAGGATTCTGAGTGTTTCCGTATCTAGATGACCGGCTCCTAACTGCATCCAGCAAGCATCTACTAATAAAAGCAAGAGACACCACACTTGAACCTCTGCTCCCATTTAGGGATCACAATAAATTATGAAAAATCTGCCTTATTGCCATCTCAACATATCGTTTTTATAGCAGCAGACCTAGACACTACAAAAATTATGGTAAAGCTTCCCCCAGAAAGAGTACAAGCCCTTCGACATCAGGTTATAGTCCTTCTTTTCAAGAGAAAAGTTCAAGCAAGAACAGTTCTAAAAGTGCTAGGCACCATGGCAGCAGCAATAAACGTAATTCTATTAGTGCAGCTACATATGAGAATTCTTCAGTGGCTATTATTCACTCAGTGGTCCATGCTGGAACTACCCATGCCCACCAAGTCATGATAACAGAATCTTGCAGGAATGACCTTTGTTGGTGGTTTCACTCCACTCATGTGACTTTAGATCGACCCTTTGTTCTTCCACAGCCTTTAGCCACAGTGACAATGGATGCGTCCCAGATAAGGTGGGGGGGGGGCATTATCAGGGAAGGATGGTCCAGGGCACTTGGCAGGATCATGAGGCCCACTTGCATATCAATGTCGTAGAGATGAGAGCAGTGCTTTTAGCATTGCAGACATTCCAAGATTTTCTTCCACTAGGAACTATTGCAATATAAACAGACAATATGCTGGTCATGTGGTATATATATATATAAACAAGCAAGGACGAACCAGATCTTACCCCCTTTGCTGGGAGGATCTGAGACTATGGCAGTGGGGGACCTCTTCCCATTGCTTTCTAACAGCAATGCGCATCCTGGGGAAATCCAACGTGATAGCAAACAAACTCAGCAGGGTGATTCTAATACCTCACGAGTGGTCCCTAAAACAAGACGTAGTAGAAATGATTTTCCAAAAATGGGGCCAGCCTTGCTGCGACCTTTTGCCATGTCTAGGAATGCCAAATGCAGCAGCTACCTTGCCCTAATCCCCCCTGGGGGAGTCACCAAGGGATGCACTTGTACACAATTTGCCTTTGGGTCTCCTCTTTGCCTTCCCTCCCTTCCCATTGATACCCAAAGTTCTTCAGAAACCCAATGTTTTGGGATGGAGTTTAATACTTGTCGCCCTTTACTGGCCTCGCCAAATCTTGTTACCCTCCCTGTGGCCTCATCTTCAGGAGGAGCCCTGGATTCTGGACCTAGTTACAAATCTTCAGACCCATCCATCAGGAATGCTCCATCTTTCTCTTCAAACCCTCAAGTTGACTTCCTGGCTGCTCTGATTACGAGCATAGCTAGGCTACCTGTCCTTTCCCCTTCAGTGCAGCATATCCTAATTTCTTCTCATAAAGCTTCAACAAGAAAATTGTATAACAGCAAATGGAAGAGATTTTCCTCCTGGGCCTTGGAAAATCGTATTGACCCTTTCTCTGCACCTATATCTTCCATACTGGAGTTCTTGGAAAAAGTATTTCATGACAAGGCAGCTGCAGCTACTATTCAAGTTCAGTTAGTAGCTGCAGCTACTATTCAAGTTCAATTAGCAGCAATCCCTAATTTCCATATAGACAAAGCGGGGCCAAACGTGATGTCCCACAGAATTTGCAAAGCCTTTTTGAGGGGTACCATTCTATTAAGACTGCCCATTTAACCACCTTTAGCACAATGGAACCTGAATTTTGTGTTATCCAGTATGATTCTTCCCCACTTTGAGCTTGCATCATCATGTGACATGAAGTTCTTAACCTTGAAGACAGTTCTTTTAATAGCTAGCACTTCAGCTTGGAGAGTTTCGGAGTTACAAGCATTGTCTATCAAACCCCCCTGTATGCTCCTTCACAAGGACAGTGTCTCTTCAAACAAATCTGTCCTTTCTACCTAAAGTATGTTCAGAATCAAACTTAAACCAATCATAGACTTACCAGTTTTCTTCCCTAATTAGGGCAATAAGGCAGAATATATGCTACACCAACTAGATGTTCATAGAAAGTTATGTTTCTACTTGCATAGAACGAAGGACTTTAGAAAGATCGACCAATTGTTTGTGTCCTTCTCAGCCTGCAAAAAAGGTGCTCCAGTTACTAAGACCACTCTCTCCATATGGCTGTCAGATTCTATTACATTTACCTACAAACCCCAGAACAAACAACTTCCTGACAAAGTAGGAGGTCATTCTACCAGAGCTATTTCTACCTCTTCTGCCTTTCAGACAAAACTGCCAATTGATACCATTTGCACTGCAGCAACATGGGCAAAACCTCATATCTTTATTACTCATTACAAAGTTGATTTGGCCTCCAGGGACAGGGCCTATTTTGGGTCCAATGTTCGGAAGAATATTCTCCCTTGAGCCACCTGAGAAAGATGGTGCTAGGGACATTGTCCCAACCAGTACAAAGTGAGTTAGGACAACATCACATAAAGAAGTTATGCACTCACCATAATGTTCCATGTGTGTTGTCCATCTCATCTTCATTCTTACATCCCACTCTTCTTCCTTCAGCCTTTAGCTCCTGGAGAACCTAGAGGATTCATTTGGTGACTAATATTCTCTGACTCTCTTCTTGGCTTTTAAAGTAGTAAATTTTTACATGCTTATATTATTATACCAACAAACAAGATCTGGGGAGTTCTCTAAGGCATCATAGGATAGGGTGTAAGCCACGAGCTAGTTGAAGACCTCAAGCTTTTGTGAAAGGCTGAGTTGGAACCAAGGATTGGTTCCAAACCCAACCAGTACAGAATTAAGGTGAGATGGACAACACACATGCAATGGTATGGTGAGTACATAACTTATTTTTTCATGATGAATACATTAGTCTGTTAAGTCCAAATAAATAAATGACTTGAATGAACAGAAGCATTTTAAACAGCACATCATTTGAGCTTCTTATTCACATAAATGAAAATCAGGGTCAGTGTAGAAAACAGTGTAGTTAGTGCCTCATCAAGCTGAATATGGCCATTTTCACCTCTGCTGGTACCTATTATTTACTCCTGTATCCTCGATCAAAAATTCTTTAACACATATCCAAGGATGATTGCAGCAAGCTTTGAATAATTCACATGAAACTGATTAAGTCGAATTACTCTTATCACATACTGTGCTAAGAGGATAGGTAGAATACTTAAATAGTTTTACATTTTTAGTCAATCTTTTAGTTAATGTGATAAACTTTCAGTGATTGTGGGTTTTATGTGAAGAAAGTCTGTAGAAAATGCTAAACAAATGCTGCAAATGTTTATGAGCTGGTAACAAATATGGAACATACATGATGAAATAACTATAGCAAAAATATTGTTGTCCAGAATAGTTGATTAGGTGGAGAACTGTTGAAACAGAATCTGCATTAGAGGAAGCACATCCATTTGAACAATCACCTCATCCCAATGTAAGAACAAAAACCTCATGACCAAACTGTTCAGCTGTCAGGAATTTCAGAAAATGTCCATTTTTTGCTCTATATTTTTAGTACGTCCCTCAAAATGTGTGCTTTTCCAGCAAATCACTGATAAACAAAGCCACTAAATAATGATAGACATTTATATTTCAGAGATGATATCCTTTAGAAAGAATGCATGGAAATGCAAAACCTGTTATTTTAATAACTTTCAAAATTTATCAAAGCAATTCTTAAAAGTTGCTCCTGATTTTAGGACTTAATCCCCACATCATTTTTGCCTTTGTTCAGAATTTTTGCTTAAAGAGGTTAACAGGTATGCTCATTACATATGGATGAGATGAGCTTACCTAAACTGGTATCACAAGATGGACTGAAGCACAGATTCATAGCACATACATGCAAGTGCTATTACCTTACCTTGAATGAATAATTGTTATATTTATAGTGATCATGTAAGAATATTATTTGTCTTGCAGCACACTAATCATTACCAATACAGTTTATATATCATACATAACCCAGAGTATAGAACATATTTACAGAGCAGCCATACAGCATCCAAACTGAGAAAAATATAGTGATGAGAAACAGTTTAAAATGGCCTAAAAGAGACATGCATTTCAGTAAGAAACACTGATTTCTTCAATGTGCTTTGCCTGTTATTACAAATGAACAGGTCGTCACTGCATTCTCTAAAGGTAGAAATACAGCATCAATGGACCCTGATGGAATCCCAGGATGCCTATGAAATCGCTTGAAACGTGACCTAGCAGACCCACTCAAATCTCTGTTTAATCACAGTTTCCAGACAAGCTTGGTCCCAGTAGAGTGGAAGAGTGCAATAGTCACCCCTCTGCACAAGGGGGGGACCATCTATGGACTCAGGAAACTACCAACCCAAAAGTCTTACTAGTCCCATATGCAAGGCTATGGAAAAGATAATAATGGGTCTGATTAACAGTGACATAAGAAATCTCCAGACACTTGACCCAGCCCAGTTCAGCAGGCCCTGCCTGCTCAATCTGGTGGACTGTTTGATATGCTCACCAAGCTCATGGATGATGGTAAGACAATGCATACAAGCTCCCATGACCTGGCCAAGGCATTTGACACAATACCCCACTCAGGTATTATAGATAAATTCACAAATTTTGACAGAAACTTTTAACTCAACAGATGGATAGCCAAATGGCTCATGGATAGGACACATGTTAGAGTGAGGGAAATCCACATCCAGCAAGAGGCCAGTCACCAGTGGAGTACCACAGGGCTCAGTGCTGGGCTATCTCCTGTTTGGGATATACTTCTCAGCTGTCAAGACAAATGTAGATGGCCTTTGGCTGACCAAGTTTGCTGAAGACTGCAAATTGCGGGCAACAGCTGACTCCCCAAACAATGTCAATATCCTATAGAATGGTCTGATGCAGACTAATGTTGGTGGCAAGGCCATGGCCTCAAACTAAATGCAAAGAAGAACATAATAATGCTATTTGGGAAATCAAACACCCCTGCAAATTGCAACATTGATAACACCCAGTAGCGAGCGATCTGGGTACTCCGATAGTAATCTGAACTTTGACCACCATATATCCACGGTGATGAGGAAACCTTTCTATGTGGTTCAGCTTTTAAGTTTTTAAGTAAGGGCATGGTATCTAGATCTAAGGATGTAATAGTACCATTGTATTCAACCATCACCAGACCAATAATTGATATGTAGTAAAACAAGTCCTGCTGACCGCAAAGCTGTGCTCAATGACAAACCAAGAAGTATGAACAAAAATGTAGAGCACAGCACCACAGCAAACCAATAAAAAGCAGATGGCAAAGAGCAGTGTAAAATCCAAACAGACTTTTATTCAAACACAGGTGAGTGCTTTCAAGATAAAATCGCTTCTTCTGACCATACAAAGAATCAGCAGCATCTCAAATATTTAAAGTACAATCAATTAAATGTCCACCAATAAAAAACATTCAAATACAATAGCCATAAAAATTTTAAAGGCACAGCTTTCTTTTAAAACAGAAACCATAAAGGATTATTGCCATGAAAACACACACAGCAGTATATTTATTTAAGAAGCTTTCTTTCTTTCAGAACTGGCTTAAGAGGTACTGATTCATTCAATCTTGCACCTCTGTGTGCTGATAATTTAAGAATCCATCTTAATTCTTTCCCTTCTGTGACATTAGTTATATCACCCAACCTAAAACTTTCATAAATTACTTCTACTGCCATCAACTTAAACCAATGGTTAGTGCCTTTCTCTAGTAAATGCTTAGCTAAGGCACTATAACTGTGGCCCTTATTGGCACAATAATAATGAGGTACTGAGCAGCAACTTAGAAGAACTGCATTTTCTCCAGAACAGGTAGTACGGCTTAAAACACTGAATATTTCTGGTGACTCTTTTTTTTTGGTCTTCCTTTACCTTGCAAATTAAACGCAAGGAATACAAAGATGTGAGCATCGAAGGAAAGAAATCCAAGAGAAAGAATTCCTTTCAGGATCGAGAACCACAAACTCTCAAGAAAATGAAGAATATAACAAACAATTAGTATGGAACGTATCACAGAGACAGTTAACAGAAGCTGAACTTTCTTTACTTAAAAAAGGTTTGTCTTTTATTCCTTCTCAAAGGGCCGATTTAGCTGACACTATTATAGAGCTGAAATTGTTTGTACAAAAAATAGCTCTTAAAGAAAAGTTTGGTTTTTCTGTGTGACATGAAAGTGTATGCAACTATAAAAAGTCAAGTGCTTTTTGTCCAACACTGTCTTCCACCTTGGAAGTTTTTTCAAATGTATGTGAACAACAGATTTATAATATTTTTGAAACTAATAGTGAGTATAAACAAAATAGGTTTTATAACTTAAATAAAAATGAGAGACAAGCACTTGAAACTTTAGATAGATATAGTGACATTGTAATATGACCAGCCGATAAAGCTAATTCCTTTGTTGTGGTAGATAACGAGTATTATGTTACTACTATGAATACCATGCTTAGAGATGATAATACATATGCTAGCATAGAACTTTATTCTGTACAAAAGTTAAGTGAAAGGTTCACTAAGTCTCTTGTTAACTGCTTTGAGGAAACAGATCTTTCTAAAGAACTGTTCCAGTACCTTATAGTAGAACATCCTGCTATACCCACATTGGTTTGCTGAAAATAGATAAAAATCTTGTAACTCCAGCTTTTAGACCCATAGTAGCTGGAGGTGGATGGCTAACCGGACCAACGTCTTTATATATAGAAAGACATTTAAGATCTATTTTACACAAGTATGCTATTGTTTTGTGTGGTACAGTAACATTTCTTAAGTGATTTTACTGTTTTCTTGGAAGTTATGATAAAACCCCACGGTGGTGGTGCTGCGGTAGCGTTGTTGCCTCACAGTAAGACGCTGTCCGGTTCGATTCTCAGCTAAAAGCATCTTCTGCGTGGAGATATGCGTGAATGGGCGTACCTTCATTGAAGGTTGTGCGTCAGGCCTGGCAAGCCGGTACGTAAAAATCAACTGCCAGTCATTAGCGGACCGGAGTTCCACTGTGGCGACCTCTAACCGGGAAAAGCCGAAAGACACAAACAAACTTGGAAGTTATGATAAAACTGGTACAGAGATTATGTAACATTAGATGTTATGTCTCTGTTTACAGTTATACCTAACCAAGTAGGTCTTTCCTATGTAAAAAATTTTCTTAAAGAAGCCTCTCTTACTGATGAAAAAATAGAGTTTATTTGCTACGTTATAGAGCTTGTACTAGAATATAATGTTTTATTATTTGACAAGCAATATTACTTGCAGACCTCTGGCGTAGCTATGGACACATTCTGTGCCAATAGCTACGCCAATATGGTCATGGCATACTGGGAAAATTTAAACATCTTAAATGGTGAACAATTAAATGTGCATGTAAAATTTTATCATTGTTTTGTTGATAACTTATAGATTTTTTTGGGAAGAGACCTTGAAAGTTGAAATAATTTTCTAAGTGCTATAAATTCAAGTACATCCTTTCTTAAGTTTACTATGAAACATTCTTGCACTTACATAGATTTGCTTGATGTTACCCTGTATAAGGGCATAGATGGAAAGCTGCACACTAAGAAATATAGAAAACCATATTATATACATAGTTACCTTGAACGTAATAGTATGCATCCACCACATATTTTTGAAAATGTCGTAAGAGGTCAGCTTTTGAGAGTTTCTAGGCTCCATGACCAGGAACAAGAATTTGAAACAACTATGTGTTCCACTAGTATGGAATTTATAGAATGTGGTTATAAACCTTTTGAAGTTGATAGAGCATGTGAAAGGGTTAAGTTAGACAGACAAAATAGTGGACGTCCATTTTTTTCACGTAAAGAAAACATAAGAAGGACTGCCCGTAATAATTGTTATAGCAATGTAGCTTATTGTATGACCTTTAGTACTGACAGCATAGATATAAAAAATATTATCACAAAAAACTGGCATATTTTATCTTCTGGCCCTAGTGCAGCCCCAAATTTTGTTTATAAAAATAAAAAATCATTGAAAAGACAGCTCTGTTTTTCTAATACAAGTGCATTGAAGCAACCTAATATTAGAACAACTAGTTTTGGCACCTCTATCTGTGGCAAATGTACTTTTTGTAAATACATTGATGTATCCAATACATTTATACAACCAGACAATGGTAGTCATTATGTTTTTAAAGTTAAAGCTAATTGTGACACTAGAAACTTCGTTTATTTAGAGCAGCGTGTGACATGTTCAAAATTTTATGTAGGAAAAACTAATAGGCGACTTAAGGAACAAATTAGAGACCATTATTATTGTGCCAATAAGGGCCACAGTTATAGTGCCTTAGTTAAACATATACTAGAGAAAAGCACTAACCATTGGTTTAAGTTTATGGCAACAGAAGTAATTTATTAAAGTTTTATGTTGGGTGATATAACTAATGTCACAGAAGGGAAAGAATTAAGATGAATTCTTAAATTATCAGCACATAAAGGTGCAGGATTGAATGAATCAGTACCTCTTAAGCCAGTTCTAAAAGAAAGAAAGCTTCTTAAATAAGTATACTGCTATGTGTGTTTTCATGGCAATAGCCCTTTATGGTTTCTGTTTTAAAAGAAAGCTGTGCCTTTAAAATTTTTATGGCTATTGCATTTGAATGTTTTTTATTGGTGGACATTTAATTGAATGTATTTTAAATATTTGAGATGCTACTGATTCTTTGTATGGTCTGAAGAAGAGATTTTATCGTGAAATCGCTCACCTGTGTTCGAATAAAAGTCTGTTTGGATTTTACACTGCTCTTTGCCATCTGCTTTTTATTGGTTTGCTGTGGTGCTGTGCTCTACATTTTTGTTCAGACCAATAATTGAGTACAATGTGCCCTTTGGCATGTACCTCACCAGACACCTGCAACAGTTGGAGCATCCACAGAAGTTTCTTACAAAACAATGCAGGGTATAATCAACATGTCATATGTGGACCAATTAAAAGCCCTAGCACTGTATTAAGTTTCCTACCGATTACTGAGGTGTGGTCTGCTCCTGAACTAGAAGGCAGTCTCTGACCCAGCCCTGATGGAAATGTTACATATTCATAAAACTAGCTGCAAGAGGTTTATCTGCTCCACAGAACGAAACCTGATCTCTGACAAGAATAGATCATGCTGTAGAGACAGTTGTGTGTCCTACAGACTGCCCCTGCTCTGGAATTGGCTTCCTATTCATGTGAAGTAGAGCCATTCCCTGACCATCTTCAAACACAATCTGGACCAATGGATAAGAAATCACAAATTCACTCATGGGGTAGGGCCATAGGTCTCAACCTCTTAAGTGGCCAATGTGGAACACAGACCCTAACAATGTGTGACAAATGGTCAAAATGTGGAACACCCTATTTTCGCACTGCGCGAAAATGCGCCATTGCCATGGAGCTTGGTAGAACTGTAACATTCAATACCACACTTCTCAGATCCAAAAACCTTTGATAATCTGCAATACCATAACCACACCATAAGTAAATGAAACAGCACTTAGAAAAATGTAGTAAATGTGACTTTTATTTTTGTAAACAGACATATTGCAATTCACACAAAGTTTAGACCAAGTTAAACATCCTATTCCTATCATATGTCTGATGTAGACTTACTGTAATACTGTATGCTGCTGTGGCTTTCTTGGCAGCCTCTAACACATGTAGTAAATGTGATTTTTATTTTTGTAAACAGACATATTGTAATTCACACACAGTTTAGACCAAGTTAAACATCCTATCATACGTCAGATGTAGACTTATTGTATGCTGCTGTGGCTTTCTTGGCAGCCTCTAAAACAGGTTTTGGCAGCTTAATATCACAGACATCCAGTTCTTCATTCATTTTAATTGCCAACAAAGAGTTCAGTGTTTTTACACTCAGAGACTGACGCAGTTCAGTTTTCACTTTCCGCACCATACTAAATGCCCTTTCCGCTTGTGCATTAGAGTGTGGCAAGCAAAGTAGGCTCATCATCAGCTGCTTAAAGAGTGGCAGTTTCCCTTCAGTGCAAAGGTCCCTCAGAAGGTGTGCCCAGTACTGTGACACACATGAGTGGGGCCCATCTACTGGGCCTGTCAGATTCCCAGTGTCCTCGATCTGATATTGGGTGAACTCATCGATTAGTTGTTCGGCCTCAACATCATTTTCACATACACCCAGACGGAAGCCAACATCTCTGACCAGCCCTGAAGAAATGTCCAATTTTTTGGCTGGATTAATAAGTAATGCAGCGTCTTTCAGTAAGTGATCCTGCATGGGAAACTTTTTCAGCATTTTCTGCAGCACTGCAGCATAAAAAGCTGCAACTTATAAAAGTTAAATTCAATGACTGTGCCAGCAATATCCTCCTCATGGCTGTTCATGTACTGCTTGACTTCATAGCCAATACGAAGTTCACCATTTGGTAGAACACAGCTACTGTCAGTCAACACTGACACATCACTGTGTTTGATTAGTCTGACAGCAGATGCAGGTCTGAGGAGTCTGCCAGCATACTGCTGCAGGAGTTTATGCACAGTGGCATGCAGTGTCAGCAGCTGACTTTCTCTGCTCTGAAGCTGTATGTTGAACTCCAGTAAGGGTTCCAGTGCATACTTAAGGAACATAAAAATCATATGCACTTCATGACTCTGCAAGATTTTAGAAATTAAGTCAATCTTAGCAGACCTTGGCTCTGCAGACAGAAAATATGAATTTAGAGCTGGCCACATGTCCAGGGTTCTGTTAATAACCTTACCAAGACTGAGCCATCTAGTAGGTGCATGTCTAATGATCTTGAGGGGTCAGTATCTGTGAACAAAGCAAATTCCTGAAGTTTTGTTGTCTTTGTGCACTGGAACTGAAATGGCAATACAGATCTGATACAAGTTCTTCAACTGGTGAATGTAGTGCTTTTACAGCAGCCTTACTACAGAGATCTGCCAAGTGGCAGAGACACCCCATGTTTACAATTGTGGGCTTCACCTCCTTTAAACGAGACAGCACAGAATTGTGTTTTCCAATCATTGAGGCAGCATTGTCTGAAGAAAAGCCCACAATGTTGCAAACTGGAATGTTAAATTTTGTCAGGCTGGACATTAAAGAATTAAACATTGCTTGTCCAGTTCCGGACACACATTCTGGCATATCAAGGAACCTTGTCACATTTTTGCTTGCCTTTTCATCAAGGTAACCAACAAGGACTAACAGTTTGTCATCTCCCATGTCTGTGCTTTGGTCCATATAAACACAGAATGGTGATTTCTGGCAGGCTGCTGCAGCATCATTCTGGTAATGAGGCCCCAGCACATCCCGTGCAATGCATGCTGCCTTTGTCGCTCCACATGTCATTTTACGGAGAACATCTTGATCCTCTCCACACTTCTTCATAAATTTCAGGATGTGTTCTCCTGCTGCAAATGATAAGTTGTGTTTAGCAAGGAGAGACACAAAACCAACCTCTGCCTCAACCACCTTTGTACTTGCTAAACTCTGTGGTCCAAAGAAATCCACCATAGATCTTCCAGCTGCATGCTTGCAATTCTGCCTGTGTTTCTCACTGTTAGCATGTCGTTGCAGGTCATGTTGGCCCCCATGATGGATTGTGAAATCCGTGTTACAAGTCTTGCAGAAGGCAAATTTCACTCCGCGCCTACTCATAGAAAGCCAGTCAAAGGTACTTGCCCAGCTTGGCTGAAAAATTGTGTATCTTCTCTTCTTTGGGGTGAGAGCTGTATCTACATCCCTGTCCTCACTGCAGTTTGGGTAGTCTATACCTAGCAGGTTTGCAAAACAGTGGTGTTAGACAATGAAACAAATGGGACTAAGTGCAGAAAGGAAAATTACAAGATGTCCTCTCAATAGCAAAAATATAAGACAATAGGGCCATAACCTACCCATATCACTGGAAGTTTCCTGACTTTGCACCCTCTTCTCTTGC
The DNA here is from genome assembly GCF_019279795.1 of Protopterus annectens. NCBI lineage: Eukaryota > Metazoa > Chordata > Ceratodontiformes > Protopteridae > Protopterus > Protopterus annectens. The sequence continues at coordinate 530,402,425 of NC_056737.1, read as the reverse complement.
TCATCTCTGCTCCTTTTGTTTACTATAAAGGCTTGCATGCTTCACTTCCTTGCCTCAATGACACTTTCAATCCTCTGGTGCTCACTTGCCCACCTATCTTTATCCAAAAACAAAGTCAATTAGTTTCAGAGACGCACAAGGGTGACAAGCAGCAAAACATACAAACACTTTAAAACTGCTCTTAATAAACCTAGAAAGTTGCTACAAGGACCTGTCATTGCATACAGTCCCCCCCCCCAAAAAAAAATATATAACTCCTGGGTCGGTCCTCAACTGTTTGGCATCTACTTCTCAGAAGTCCAGGCCAACACGGAGGGACTCTGGCTGACCAAGTTCGCAGACGACTGCAAGCTGGGAGATATTAACTTTCCAAGTGATGCAGACATCCTACAGAAAGGCCTCATTGAGACAAATGACTGGTGTCGAAACCATGGCCTTAAGCTTAATGCCAAAAAATGCATCGTCACCACCTTTGGGAAAAACTCACTTCCCACTAATTACCAGATCGATGGAAGCCCACTGAAGGCGTTATAAGAGCTCTGGGGTTGATAGGACCCTCTCCTTTGACCAACACATTGCCACTGTGGTCAGAAAGTCATTCTGTGTGGCACATCTCATTACCAAGGGTTTTGTATCTTCCCTCAGACCAGTCACAGAGTATAATGCCCCATTTGGCATGTACCTCACTAGACACATGCAACAGCTGGATAGGCCACAAAAGTACCTCACAAAGAGGATCCTAGGCCTTAAACATGTCTTACACAGACAGACTCAAAAAAAAAAAAACTCCAGCTATTCTCTGTCTTATGTCGTCTACTTAACAGGCGATCTCTGCTTGACTTACAAAGCCATGTCTGACCCAGCTCTGTTAGAAATGCTGCATTTAAAGAAATCCCAATAGCTCCGCACAACACGCTCCAGAGACCTCAACCTTATTACCACAATCAACAGAACATGCTTGAAAGACAGGTTCATAACCCAGAGACAGCCAATGCTCTGGAATAGACTTCCCATACATGTCAAGCAGAGCACCTCACTGGCCCTCTTCAAGAGAAATCTTGATGAGTGGATGGGAAATATAAAGTTCACCCAGGGGATCACTCCAGTGGCTCTACTTGACAGAGGCACTGGGAGCTAACGCTAGGCACAATACCAGGACACTTCTATGGGCTAGGCTTGTAAAGGCCCCAGGGCCATTAGCCTAGTACACACCTATGAACAAGAGTAGAGGTCCTACTACAGAAAAGTGGAATACCAGTGTTAACATTCTTGGATTCACAAAATAAAAGTTTTTTCGAGTAAGTTAGCAAACAGCCTGTTATGTTAGCAGACATATTTTGAAAATTGAGCTACAGTGTAAGCCAGAATTCTCAGGACAAAATTAACAAAAGATGGTACGGTAAAACATTGTGTAAATTAGCAGAAAATGTTAAAATGAATATGTGTTAAATTATCTCAAAATGGAAAGCAACCCTTTGTAAATGGAATCACTTTCCCACAGAGTTTGAGAACATATAGTATACAAAAAAGCATTACAGATTTCCCACATTTTGAAATGAGCTTTTGTCTTCCAAAGCACCTAATGGAAACCTAAAATGCTCTGACTCCTGGACAAAAAAGCAAACTCTATTCCTACAATCCTTGTCAACAAGCATTAGAGTACTCTGTAAATCATAAAACTACATTACATTTCACACGTATAGAAGCTTTATGAGAATAGAGCTGGTCTTCTACATTACCCAATGGAGTCCAAGTGAAAGAATGTAGTACAGGGACCAAGACAGGCACTTTGGCCTGTTAAACACAGTGCTGGCAAAGTGCTGCCAACAAAATGCGTTTTATATTCCAGCAAAGACCAGTAGTTGTACATTTCAAATGTCCTTGATATTACAAGAAGTCCTTGATTTTGATTTATACTTTGTCCGATCACTAATAATAATAGCCAGTCGATAATACCATACTCTCTTGCTTTTTATTGTTCAGAAAACGCGTGTTGTAAAACCTTAAGTGAATTACAAAAATATTTTAAAATGCCCTGATATTGAGTCTTTGTACCTTTATTTTTGTTTTTAGCTAGAATTCTTGACCAAAAACTTGAGAAGTATGGCACCATTTATTTTAACTAAATTGCATGGGTTGCAAAAATAGCAGATGCAGAAGGTTATTCATAATAATGTTCATAGAAAAACAAGAACCCCCTTATAATGTGGATAAAAATACAGCAACTGTATGGATGGAGAACACATTGGAAGTACTGCAAACCAGGGTTACCCATAAATGGTGCTTTTTCTTTGAAGAAGCCTAAGGCGCATTTAACTGAAACCAAATATGTTGCATCTTTTGAGATTTATAAAGCACTCGTCTATTGGACACATTAACAGTAAACATTTCAATAGTTCCTCCACATTTTTCACTTAATAACTCACAACTCTTAATCGCAAGGACTCATAAAAGAACATCATGATCTGGCTCAGCAGTTCAGGAGATTACAGCTATAGAGGAAGTGAGGTAGACACAAGCAGCAGAGCAGTCTAAATTGGAAAAGAAAAGCTTATTAAACTAGAGTGATTACTGGGAAGCCTATTATACACTCCACTTAGAAATACAGGCAAGAATCAATCATTCTGTGTCATTCCACTCACATTTTTGTCAATCACTTTTGAATAAAGGTCCAGCACTTTAAATAAATAATCGGACTCTATAGTCAGAAGCAGCCAACAGCTTAATCTTAGGGAGCAGCCAGTCATTTGCATCTCCATACTATCATCTTAGTACATACATCGTTCTAGAATGTTTCTTACAATGGAAATAATACATGACAATGAGAGATGACTTCACATTGCAAAACATGCTTATATACATTTCCATAAGCTTTGTATGGTAATCCCTTTCATCTTAAAACAAATTAATTGTAGTGCATGGAGCTCTGTGATAGTTTGAATATGAGATAAAAGCAACATTGTTAAATACCTTTCTGATGCAAGAAAGATGTCTAACAAAGTTTTATTAAGCTTATGTCTCATGCTAGAGCAAAGACAACGGCAGTGAGGAGCTAAAACAGGTTCAAGAACTGTAAAATGCATCAGACTATCACACTTCTGTTTTGTGTGAAGAGGACTGTAAATTGTATTACAGCTTTTAAAGCTGTTACAGGATGAAAGTTACAACAGATTCCACGGTGGTGCAGCGGTAGCGTTGTTACCTCACAGCAAGAGGTTCTCCCATTCGATTCTCGGCTTAGGTTGGGAGTGCCTTCTCTGTGGAGTCTGCATATCCTCCCCGCGGTTGAGTGGGCATTCGAAAGACATGCGTTGAATGGGCGTGCCTTCGTCGAAGGCTAGGCATCGGGCTGGCAACTCGACACCATAAAAAACAATTGCCAATCATTAGCAGACCGGAGTTCCGCTGTGGCGACCCCTAACCGGGAAAAGCTGAAAGACAAACAGCAACAGGATGAAAGTTACACTTTGCTTCTGTCCTGTGTCTGAGTCATTACTAAATGTGTCACAGCTGGCAGCTGATGACTGTTGTGGCCTTTTGCCCCGTGACTCATCTGCACACACACCTCCAACATTTCCCTGGTTAGAAACTCTACTCACCTAATCAGGATCAGGCAAGGGACTATCATTGTCTGTAGACTTGTACTCTCAAACACAGTTCAAAGCTTCTCATGAGTACACAAAAGTATTACTTGTGAGGGGAAAAAAGCTTGAATAAAGCAGGGTGCAACATCCTACATTTTAACTTCCATAGTGGACAGTAGCACATTGTTGTGAGAAACTGTCTCTTTCCTCCTTTATCACAAGAGCTGAAATAGCTACAATACAATACCCTTCCAATGATTTTTAAAAGAATTATCACTTTTAACCAATTTTCAGTCATGAAATCCAGTTGTATCCATATTCTTGGTGTTATAATCTAAGCTCAGATATTTCTGCACCAAACATATCTTACTTTTGCAAAGTCTATAGGTCTGTCATGCAAATGACTCCATGTTCCATATTGTCAGTATGTGTTACACATTCAGCGTTTAGATTTTACAGCAAAGTAAATATATATATATATAAAGAAAGTTAAATCATATTAGTGAGTTAACACCAAAATTTGTAAAGCAGTGCCTTGCCCAGTCCAGTTTAAAATGTCATTACACTTTTCAGCAATTACGTTTTCATTCCAGATTCTGTTAAGGAATATTCCACAGCTGGGTGGGGTAAAAGATTCAGAGCTAAAGTAAAACTAATGAAATATGTAAAGTGTGCTAGCTGTTTATTGTAAATGCATATAATATCATTGCATTTCTAAGAGGAATATGGGAAACATAATATAACCATAGCTTGAAAATGGCTGCAACCTCCTCCACCCCTCACACATGCATCACAAATATTTTATGTTGCCTCTAGTGGTACCTTCTATTCAGCTCATCCTATGCTGGGTGGGGAGCTGCAAAACAGTTCATTTAAGATCGATAGGAGCTACCTGGGGTGTAACAAAGCAAATAAAACAGGAACCCCCCCACACACACACTATTTTAGAATAATAAAGCTTGCTTATGTTTACCTTTCTTGGAAATGAATAATGTAACTAGAGTGTTGCTTTTGATAACTTATTTGAGTGTTTCTTAGCAAGAACATTCACATTTGAATTTATTATCGAGTAAAACAAAGCATACATCAGGGACATTTTAATTTTGCTAAAGTGCATCAACCTGGTTGCCTCCTGTTTAAGAACTACTCTAACCCTGACACTCAGTTTCTATAGAGCATTTGTTGTTATGCTGTACTTGGGAATATGCTGCTTCATTACAGCTGCAGAAAGCACAATGGTTCATAAACAATGTCATCATCCTGTACCTACAGCTTTTTATCTTTTTGTCCAGCTCTTAGCTGCCATGTACAGGCAGCAACTGTAAGGGGTGAATAATGATTCTGCAAAACTCCCCTAGCATTCCATAATTAGGTTCCCGTCCTACACTTGGCATTGTATGTACAACTTCTTTTTGTGGCAACAGAGTGACAAGAAAACTATTCCCACCCACCCAAAAGAAAGCATTCAAACCTATACAATATCTAGTCCAGATACCCTCCTGCAACCAACTCATGAACGCTCTCATCTTTTCCTTATCTCAAAACAAGGGAATGGGAAATGCAAACAACTTAGCATTTCACTGCTTTATGCCACTAATTGCCTATAGTCCAACCTTTTTAAGAAAAGTATTGCAGATAAACATGGCTGTCCTAAATGAACCTTGATACAAACTAAGAAAAGAACCGTTAGTTATATGCAAACGAAGGTATACTGTATCTGTTTATTTGGCCTTAACATTTTATTTTAAGCACAGACTTTACCTGCACTGAACAGAGGTCAGGTGCGGAGCAAACGCAAACGGACTTCTCTCGCCGTCGCCGACCAAGTCAGTCACCACCTCTCCTGGCAGGCACTGGGGCAGCAGGCTCCGTCCGACACCCGTCTTCTTCTCCCCTGATGAAATGTCTTCGATCTGGAAGGATTCTCTGTAACTCCGGCCTAGTATATTGACTCCAACTCCAAGTTCTCCACAAAGCAAAATTCCCTCCCGATTCCTGGAAGCCTTTTTCAAGCCATTAATTTGGCGCGAAAAGGCTTGCAGGAACACGATGTCTCCATTTGGGAGCTCTCATTGGCTCCGTTCTCCGTGATATTCTCTACTTGATTGACTCAGACCGAGTTTGCGATTGGCGTAAATGCGGTCTGAGCCAATCAAAATTAAAAATAGCAGCACAGCAGAGCTATGCATTGGTTTGTATACCGCAATGCCAATTGGCAGTAATTGCGGTACACAAACCAATCAAAGCTTAGCGGAGCCACAGCTGTTCAATGCGGAACAGCAGAACAGTGGCTTCGCTCTTCATTAAATGCGGTGCGTTCCGCATAATCCGGAGCACTTGGATGCTCTGGGTAGGGCCCATGCCCCTTACTGGACCAATGGATATGAAATTACAAATTCACTCATGGGGTAGTGCCCATACCCCTTATGGACAGAGGCAGTCTGTAGATATTTTCAAAACCCGTATTACTGACCCTTGTTATCTTTACCCTTTTTGTTGTTGTGTCTTTCGGCTTTTCCCGGTTAGGGATCGCCACAGCAGAACTCCGGTCCGCTAATGATTGGTAGTTGATTTTTATGTGCCGAGTTACCAGCCCTGATGCACAACCTTCAACGAAGGTACGCCCATTCATGCATGTCTCCACGCAGAAGACGCTCTAGCTGAGAATCGAACCGGACAGCGTCTTACTGTGAGGCGACAATGCTACCGCAGCACCACCACCGCTTGTTATCTGAGGGTAGAAAATTGGATAAAGTCTGGGTAAAACTGTCTAGGCTTATATAGGCTCTTGAGCCATTAGCCTAGTAATCTCCTATGAACCTATGTTAATCATTTTTAGTTTGCACTACTAGTTGAACCCACAACCACTCAACCACTCAAAGTGATAATTATGTTAATACCCTACATAAATTCCCAGAGATTTATTCAATTTGTTATAAGATTTAGTTCTTTTCTAGATGATTATAACTGATGCTACATGATGAAATAATTCTGCTTAAGACAAACCCTACATTCACATAACATACTGTTAAGGCCTATGGCATTTTACTTCATTTGTAGAAGGGCCCTACAGTGACATCCACAGAAAACTAAAAATGCACTCATGATAAAACTGAAAACCCAGAATGGATTGGACTTACACATACTGCTAAGTTAGGTGGAATAAAAATAATGTCCACTGTGTTGTTTAATTTATTAAGTGGCAGAGCTGCAAACAGAAAACACAGCTGTGTAAGTAAACTACAGGACAGGGTGTTTGCAGAATGAAATACCTTTGCATATTAGATTAGCAGTTTGTGTTGCTGCTTTTACAAAGTCTTTCAACATTTAGTGTGGGTACAAAGTATTTATTCCTGGGCTTACCATACCACATACACTGGACATTAAACATTAAACTTACAGTAACAGTAATTGTTCAAATGATTACTGCTGCAGTAGCCTTAGCTATATGGGTCCATCCTGCTAATGATACAACAGTCAGCCAGCTTCCAAAGCTTCAAGGCCACCTTCCATGCACCCAGACCAAGTGTCAGCTTGTGCTCCTAAGGAAAGTGTAGTTTGGGTTCTAAGCCCTTTGGATCTTCCATGCCAACTGGGAGAGGGAGGTTAGAACCCTGAAAAGGTCAATACCAGGTGTGACGACCGTGCCCTGGCCCAGCAATCAAAGAGCCTCAATCCTCACCACTAACACCAGGGATGTCGTCTCATAGAAGAGAAAAGGAAAACCAATACACACAGTAAAGTACAATTTCCGTTAAGTGCACACAGAGATCACAGTCAGTCTGGGGCTGGTTGCTCCCTTGCTCACCAGGTCCCCAATAAGACTCCTCACTGGCACAGTTATAGGGTCCAGGTCTCAGCCTAGCTGGGCAAGCTAAAACCTCCAGTACCCTCTCTGTCCAACCAGTGCTTCGTGTCCCTGCCCAAGTAGCTGACACAACACACCCACACTTTGAGATAAGTATTTATACAACTTCACAGACACTCCTGGGAAAGGCTGACACAGATTCTCCAGCTGTGACCCTTTACCCAGACCATATGGTAGTAATTACTGCCACCACCCAGCTAATAATATCAGCTACTAAAAGGCCCTTAAATGGGTGTCCAGTTATTACTGTGCAATATTATAATCCAATAGTAGTATGACTAACAGTCAAGGCTTACTTTAGAGTGGCCTATTACAATAACCTCTATAAATATGCAATGTACTCAAAAGCTTATCTCTACACAAACCAGCCATAGGTAGAAGAATTTAAAAATATTTAATAATAAATAATTAAAACACAAGACAAAACTACTACACCACAGAGATATCTAACAGTTCAGAGATCACACAGAAACTTAAAATAATATAGTAGTACAGGTCTGATTTCAAAGAAAAATACCTAATTAATCTTTACTAGCTTTAACTATTCCTACAAGAAATCACAGTGCTAAAACTTACATGTGAGCATAAGGCAGAATGCTGATAAGTTGGATATCAAGATCAAAATGCCCCCTGTCTCTTGTGAGAAATAGTATTTAAACATTGCTAACAAACATGTCTCTAAGGTCCTCCCAAATTACATCATTTTTGACCCTTAGGTTTTCACAGTATTCATATTGCATCATCTTAACACCTGGTCTGAGTTCTCAGGCCACAAACTGCATTATTTAGCAATTTAACACCTGCTCAGAAACTTAAAACAATACAAGGCATTTCACATGTATATTCTAACAGAAACCAGAGCAATAAAGCACATTCCATATGTAAATTCTGGTCATAAACTTTAGCCTGAAAACAATGGACCTGAAACCTTCATCCAGATGCACTGGAGCTGAATTCTAACATGAAAGGGTCACAACATGCTTCACTGGGCCAGTAGAGTGCAATGTTGTCACATATTTTACAGTTCCACATTTCACAATATTCTTTTACATTCAAGAAAACATGCCTGTATTTTTACATTTATTTACAAATGCCAGAATGATATATCAAATTCTATTTGACTAGGTTAGCAGCCTTCGCCCATCTCTCCCCAATTGTCACATCTCTTCCCCCCGGGGAACTGAAGAAAGTTTTTCAAGTGCCCCTTGAGAAACATCGCTTGAGAGTGTCAGGTCTATCTGGGTGTACCTCAACCCATTCCCTGTCTTGAGAGCCCATCTGCATTGGCATTGCTACTCCCACTGCATTGCCGCACTGACATATCATATACTTGCAACCCCAGACTCCATCTTAGCAACTTGGCATTTTGCTGACTGGCTCTGTTTAACCATGTTAGAGGGTTGTGATCTATCATCACAGTGAATTTTCTTCCATACAGATAAGGCTGAAGTTTTTGTAGTGCCCACACTATGGCTAGACATTAATTTTTTACCACTGCATAGCATTTCTCCCTGGGTTGGAGCCTATGACTGAGATAAACCACTGGGTGCTATTCTCCCTCTAAAGAAATCTGGCTAAGTACAGCCCCCACACCATAGTTTGAAGCATCCACCTGCACAACAAATTCTTTGCTATAGTCTGGACTGGCTAACACAGGTAGTCCTCCCAAAGCTTCCTTAAGCTTCTGAAATGCCTGCTCACATGCTGGGGTCTACACTTCCTTATCTGGCCTGTTCTTCCTTGTCAGGTCTGTAAGGGGAGCAGCTATGGTACTATAATTGGGAACAAACTCTTTGTAGTACCCTGCTGCCCCTAAGAATGCCCTCACCTGCTTTTTGGTAACAGATGCAGGCCATGCCTGAATAGCTTCCACTTTGGCAGGTTCTGGCCTTATCTTACCAGTCCCCACTATATGTATTAGGTAGGAGACCTCTGCTATACCCACCTGACATTTGCTCGGCTTAATGGTCAACCCTGCCCTTTGTAGTCTGCCCAGCACCTCCTTAACATGCTGAAGGTACTCTTGCCAGGAATCGCCATATATAGCAATATCATCCATGTAAGCAAGGGCAAACCCTCCTGTTCCTACTAAGATATGATCTACCATCCTCTGGAAAGCCCTGGGGCATTCTTCATCCCAAAGGGCATCTTTGTGAACTCATACAAGCCAAAAGGAGTCACAAAGGCTGACTTCTCTCTAGCACTGGGAGTCAAAGGCACCTGCCAGTAACCCTTGGTAAGATCAATGGTTGTAAGATACTTAGCCCCACCCAACTGCTCTAGGGCCTCATCTGTCCTAGGCATGGGGTAAGCATATGCCTCTGTGTGACTATTTAATTTCCTGTAATCCACACAGAACCTGGTGCTGCCATCCCTCTTTGGCACCAGTACCACTGGGGAGTCCCAGGGACTGTTGGACTCTTGAATTACCCCTAGTTCCAACATCTCCTGTACCTCTCCCTCAGAGTCTGTTTGACTCTCTCAGGCACCCTATAAGGGGCCTGCCTGATAGGCCTTTGTGGTCCTGCATCCACCTGGTACTGCACCAGGTGGGTGCTCCCTGGTTTCCCGGTGAACATGCCTCCAAACTCCTGCAACACTGCTTGGATTTCTCGAACCTGGGTAGGAGATAGTTGCTGGGACATTGCTACCCCTTCCATCGAGGTGCCAGCCCGAGCCTCACTGAGGAGATCAGTCCACAGATCTCCCTCAGACTCCTCCTACAATCCACTGCAAATGCTCAGCACATGGGCCTCCCTATCATGGTAAGGTTTCATCATGTTAACATGGTACAATTTGTGCCCCTGCCATCTGCCTAGCACTTCCACCATGAAGTTAACATCACTTACCTTTCTTACCACCTTGTAGGGTCCCTCCCAAGCTGCTTGCACCTTGTTGTGTCTGACAGGAATGAGAACCATTACCTGCTGCCCCACAGCATATTCTCTAGCTCGAGCATTCCTGTCATACCACACCTTTTTCTGTTTTTGGGCTTCTGCCAGGTTCTCCTGGGCCAGGCCTATGAGTTCCCTGAGCCTTGTCCTGAGGTTCAGGACATATGCCACAACAGGCTCCTTCTGAGACTCACACTCACCTTCCCACTCATCTCAAATTAAATCTAGAGATCCCCTCACCTTATGCACATACAGCAACTCAAAGGATGAAAAACCTGTGGATTCCTGGGGAACCTCTCTGTAAGCAAACAGCAGATGGGGCAAATATTTGTCCCACTCCCTCTTAAACTGATCTGCAAATGCCCGTAGCATGGACTTGATTGTAGAGTTTAACCTCTCAACCTGACCATTAGTCTGGGGATGGTAGGGGGTGGTCTTCATGTGCTTCACCCCACAGGATTTCCACAGACAAGCCAGCAGGTCTGACATAAAATTGGCACCTCTGTCAGACAGTATTTCCTTTGGGAAACCTACCCTGCTGAAAATTTCTAGCAAAGCATTTGCCACCTTCTCGGCCTCAATGGAGGACAAAGCCACTGCCTCAGGGTATCGAGTAGCATAATCTACAATCACTAAGATATACTTTTTCCCTGTGAAACTTGGGGTAGTCAGAGGACCCACAATATCCATAGCTACCCTCTGAAATGACTCCTCAATCACAGGCAAAGGCATCAAAGGAGTTCTCACCTTGTCTCCTGCCTTGCCTACCGTTTGGCACTGCTCACAGGTTTTGCAGTACCCTGTTACATCTTTGGAAATTCCAGGCCAATAGAGGTTTTGCATAATATGCCTCTTTGTACGTTTTATGCCCATATGACCTGCAAAGGTAATATCATGGGCTATGGCTAGAAGCGTCAGATGGTAAGCTCTAGGCACTACCAACTGCTGTGCTCTCTCACCTTCTAGCCCTCCCTCATGGGTCCACTCTCTGTACAGTAACCCTTTGTTCCAGTATACAGATTCCCCCTTCCCTTGAGAATCCGGTGCCTCCCTAGCTACCTGCCTCAGGCCTTGCAATATAGGGTCTGAGAGCTAAGCCTGTCTTAAGTCTCTCCTTGTAACCCTTCCCAGCTCCCCTTCCACAGGAAGTCTGGCATCCTCTGAGAGTGGTGCCTCACTGTCAGCCTGGGTACTACTACTCACCTCTGCCTTTGCAGTCACCCTTTTCAAGGGACCATCAGTACCCACAAGCAGCTGTGGCTCACATTCAGTCTCACTGCTACAGCATAGCTCACTCCCTGAAGTAACCACCTCAGCAGTCCTGGCTGCAAGTATGCAGTCTGCCTGGGTCTCCTACAGGCTACCAGACCCACATGCTTGTCTCCCAGCCTCACTGCATGTAACTGCATAAGTACATAGTACTGCCTCGTCCAAATCTGTCCCTCTCAGGACATCTGCAGGATGGTAGTTCCGTACCCCTTTTGTCTCTAGACAACCCAGTGTTGGCATTTAGTCTTTCCCACTTACTGGCTCCCTCATCTTTGGTTCCCCACCTTGCCTCCATGGACACATATATGCCACATAGCCCCACTGGTTGCATTCAAAACATTTCACCCTAAGTCCTGGATGTGTACCTGGAATAGTGGCTTCCCCTGGTACTGGCAGATTCTGTCTGGGCAGTCTGTGTTGCCCACCATGGGTTCCTTTATCCCCATGAGCAGTACTGGGGGTCCCCTTCCTGTGCAGGGCTGCCCTGCTTTCTAGGTATAGGTCTCCCTTCTTCCCCAACTCTTCTGAAGTAGCACACTGCCTATCAGCTAACCATATCCTCATGTCCTCAGGCAAAGTGCTAAGGGCTTGTTCCCTTACCAAAAGGTCTGCCAGCCTTTCAAACATGGTGACCTGACATCCAATCACCCAGCTATGAAAATAAGTGCTCAGTTCAGCAACATATTCACATACATTTTCATCTGCCTTGCGTCTATGCTCACAAAACTTTTTCCTATACATTTCAGGTGTTAGCTTAAAATATTCTAATAAATGTCTTTTTACAGCAGTATAATCAAAACAGTCAGTGTCATGCATTTTTGATAATGAAGTTACATCTTTACCATGGAGTAAGGGGGTCAGGAACCATACCCAGAGCCTTTGATCAACTTCATACTGTTTACATACCCGCTCAAACACATGAATGAAGCTATCAAAATTATCCCCCTCTTTAAACTGTGGAAGAAATTTACTGACCTTTTCTGCTTCTGGGATCTGGTTACTCCCTTCCCCATTACCTCCATGACTCTGGCAAAGAGTCTGCATTTCCCTCTCATGCCTCCTTTGCTGTTCATTTTCCTCAGCTTGTAGACTCCTCATTTTGCATTTCCCTCTCATGCCTCCTCTGCTGTTCATTTTCCTCAGCTTGTAGACTCCTCATTTTCTCAGCTGCTTCTAGTTCCATACGCCTGGCCTCCAACTCAGTTCTCTTTAGCTCCAGCTGGATTTTTAAGTCCATTGCAGAAAGGTTGAGCTGTCCATTCTCCGAGGATATTGTATCTCCACTGTCATTCTGATTGTCCTCCAGGCTGCTGTTTTCTGATGCAGCTGTAACCAAGGCTGCAATCAGATCTGCTTTAGTCAGGTTTCCATGCACCAGTCCCCTAGCCTGGCACATCTCCACCAGCTGGCTCCTTGTCAGCTTTCCATATTTTTCTGCTGACATGCTGCCTGCTCACCCTGACTAACACCAAGCTAACAAAAGAAATAAAACAATTGTGATCTGAACTCTGAATATACACTGCGTGGCTGTTTTAGAGTACAAAACACTTTTAGAGATCACTGTACATAAGCTACAGGAATTCACTCTACCCACACCACTACAAGCCAATTAGTATGTGAAGTAGATCCCACCACTGCCAAACACTTGTGACGACCGTGCCCTGACCCAGAATCAAGGAGCCTCAATCCTCACCACTAACACCAGGGAGGTTGTCTCATAGAAGAAAAAAGGATAACCAATACACACAGTAATGTACAATTTACCTTAAGTGCACACAGAGATCACAGTCAGTCTGAGGCTGGTTGCTCTCTTGCTCACCAGGTCCCCAATAAGTCTCCCCACTAGCACAGCTATATGGTCCAGGTCTCAGCCTAGCTGGGCAAGCTAAAATCTCCAGTACCCTCTCTGTCCAACCAGTGCTTCGTGTTCCTGCCCAAGTAGCTGACACAACACACACACACTTTGAGATAAGTATTTATACAACTTCACAGACACTCCTGGGAAAGGCTGACACAGATTCTCCAGCTGTGACCCTTTACCCAGACCATATGGTAGTAATTACTGCCAACACCCAGCTAATAATATCAGCTACTAAAAGGCCCTTAAAAGGGTGTCCAATTATTACTGTGCAATATTATAATCCAATGGTAGTATGATTAACAGTCAAGGCTTACTTTAGAGTGGCCTATTACAATAACCTCTACAAATATGCAATGTACTCTAGAGCTTATCTCTACACAAACCAGGCACAGGTAGAAGGTTTTAAAAATATTTAATAATAAATAATTAAAACACAAGACAAAACTACTACACCACAGAGATATCTAAGAGTTCAGAGATCACACAGAAACTTAAAATAATACAGTAGTACAGGTCTGATTTCAAAGAAAAATGCCTAATTAATCTTTACTAGCTTTAACTATTCCTACAAGAAATCACATTGCTAAAACTTACATGTGAGCATAAGGCAGAGTGCTGATAAGTTGGATATCAAGATCAAAATGCCCCCTGTCTCTTGTGAGAAATAGTATTTAAACATTACTAACAAACATGTCTCTAAGGCCCTACCAAATTACATCATTTTTGACACTTAGGTTTTCACAGTATTCATATTGCATCATCGTAACACCTGGTCTGAGTTCTCAGGTCACAAACTGCATTATTTAGCAATCTAACACCTGCTCAGAAACTTACAACAATACAAGACATTTCACATATATATTCTAACAGAAACTAGAGCAATAAAGCACATTCCACATCTAAATTCTGGTTATAAACTTTAGCCTTAAAACAATGGGCATGAAACCTTCACCCAGACGCACTGGAGCCGAATTCTAACATGAAAGTGTCACAACATGCTTCACTGGGCCAGAGTGCAATGTTGTCACATATTTTGCAGTTCTACATTTCACAATATTCTTTTACATTCAAGAAAGCATGCCTGTATTTTACATTTATTTACAAATGCCAGAATTATATATCAAATTCTATTTGTCTAGGCTGGCAGCCTTCACCCATCTCTCCCCAATTTTCACACTAGGAAAGAAAAAATGTATTTATCACTTCACACTGGGAAAAAAACACAAAAATAAGTGGTGGATGGAAGGAACAGGTACTTCAACAGTGATCATTTGATTATCTACTGTTATGGCAAGTTTACTTACACAACTCTACAGTCTTCTTCACTATGGTCATTGCTGCAGCAGCTGTAACTACACAGGTAGATTACAGTAGCTTAGACTGACTAGGAGGAAGAATGATGAGGCTCCAGTAGTCCCTGGAGAATGTTCCTAGCAAAACTTGTTCTACATCTGGAGATGAAATCTAGTTTATCGTGCTTTGTAAAGGTATGCACATAGGATCACACTGCTGCTTCTAGAATACCTCCAGAATCCTTTTCCTACCCTTTCCAAAAAAAGCCACAGATGAAGCCAATGTTTGGGTAGAATGAGTCTTAACCCTGCCTTGTTGCCGTAAGTATAACAAAATATAATGGCATGAGAAAACCATATGGAATCAGTCTGCTTTCGCACAAGTTGTCCCTTTTTCTTTCTTACCTTCACAAGAAATGAACAACTGATAAGAGTTTCTAAAAGATGTTTCTATGTCAAGATAATACCTGAATTCTGAATGCCCCATTGGTATGTACCTCTCAAGACATCTGCAACAACTGGAAAGGCCGCAGAAATACCTCACTAAAAGAATCACAGGCCTAAAGCAGATGCCTTATGCTGACCGCCTTATAAAACTCTAGCTATACTCTGTCGCATATCGTCTACTCCAAGGTGATCTTTGCTTAACATACAAGGCCATGTCAAACCCAGAGCTGTTGGACATGCTACACTTAAAGAAATCCCAATCCCTCAGAGCCACACACTCCAGGGATCTAAATCTTGTCATCACAATAAACAAAAACATGCTGGAGGGATAGGTTCCTGACCCAGAGACTCCCCAGACTCTGGAATAGACTGTCCATACATGTCAAGCAGAGCGCCTCTTTGGCCCTCTTCAAAAGGAACCTTGATGACTGGATGGGAGAAAGGAAATTCACCCCGGGGATCATGTCAGTCACCCTGCTAGACAGGGGTCCAGGGAAGTAAACAGTGTGGGAAGAAATAGCCAGGGAATTTTTATGGCTAGGCTTGTATAGGCCCTAGGGCCGATAGCCTAGTACCAACTTATGAACCTATAAACCTATGAATTTTCTGTGGACATCTATTGTATGGATTTTCTTTTCTTCATCATTTTTAGGTTCCGGAAAGAAGACAGGTAGATGAATTGCTTGTCTCAAGTAAAATCAGATACAACTTTAAGCACAAAAGAAGGATTAATGCTCATTGCTGTGGTAGCTCTGCCATGTTACACAGTCTGTGATTGGGGTTCTCCAGTCTTGAGGATACTGCACACCACAGTAGTTGCCATAGCAGTTGATCTATACAACTCTTCTCCCTTTTAGGGTACCATATACAGTCTGTGCTGATGCCCACAACTCCAATACAGCATGTTTTCGGAGGTGGAAGGAACCAAACAGAGACAAAAGAAGAACATGTACACTCCAAACAGGCACTGGCCAGTGGTCAGGATTGAACTTTGTACCTTTCTGCATGGAAGGCAAAGACATTAACTGTTATGCCTCCTGTACTCTGCCATGGTTAGACCCATTATAAAATATAATGCAGCCTTTGCCATGTATTTCCCTAGATATAACACAAAGAAACCCTCTAAATACAAAGATCCTTTCAAAAAAAGAACCCCTGCCTTCAAAACATTTTAGCTATGAGGAGAGGCTGGCATACTTTCTCTGTACTCATTGTCATATGGACTCTTTGAAGGGAGACCTATGCCTTGTTTCCTACACTGCCTACCTGAACCTAACAAAAAGTATCTGACACCATACTACATGATGGGGTTGTAACAAAGCTAATGGCCTTGTGGTAAGATGAACTGCAAACTGGCTCAAGGAAAGAATGCATGTTTTAGGGAGTGATTCCTCCTCAGTTAAGGAAAAGGTGACCAGTGCTATTCCCCAGGTGGGTCAGTATTGGACTCATGCCTTTCTGGCATTCATTTTTCTGATCTCAACACTGACAGCAAGGATCTCTGGCTGACTAGGTTTGCCAATGATTTCAAATTTACAGACATCAAATCAGTAGATGATACAAATTGTGGCACTACCACATGTTAACACATGGTGCACTGAGAAGAGGCTCAAACTAAATGCTAAAAAATGGAGTATCATTTCTCTTGAAAAAAAAACAAATTGCAGCCACCCACTTTAACAATGATTTCCACTCTCCAATGGGTCTATCATCAGAGACCTGGACACATGGATAGATAGGTTCCCCTCCCTTTTCCTTTGATCACCATACAGCTACTGTAGTTAGGAAGTCTTTCTGTATTTCATAATTAACCACTAAGGGCATTTCTTTGAAAACCAAGGAAGTTACTGCCCTACTGTACTCTGCCAGGGTTAGACCCACTATAGAATATAATATACCATTTGCCATGTATCTCACTAGATATAGCAAAAAATTCTAAAAACCTCTAGATGTTCATAACAAAAACAACCCCGGGCCTCAAAAAGCTTAGCAATCAGGAGATGACCTCTTTCAAGGGAGACCTATGCCTTGCTTTCCATACCCTGAGGGATCCCATTTAATGAGTCTTCCTTTTTCTCAATGTGTAAACAGTACAGCCAACACTAGACCAAGATATCTGAATCTACATCAGGAAATAAATAAAACACCTATCACTTCCCCTTGTTCTAGAAAACACTGGGCCTTGAATGTCAAGCAGTGCAATTCTCTGTCTACCTTCAAACATAACTTTGACAGTTTGGATAGGTACCCTAAAATACAGTCTAGGACTTGCATGTCATACCCTCATTGAAAAGGTTGTTAGAACCAGAGGGTGGTTATTAGCAAGGCACACATGGCCTCTGGTCTAATAGCCTTGTATTCCTATGATTGCTGTGATGATATATGTGATGCTCCTGCACTGGCCCAGTAATCAAGGAGCCTCAATCCTCACCACTAGCACCAGTGAGGGACGTACACATTGGGAGGATGGCAAGTGCACACACAGTAAAGCAGTAAAGTACAATTTCCCTTAAGAGCACACAGAGATCACAGTCAGTCTTGGGCTGGTTTCTGCCTCTTTCTCCAGATCCCCAATAAGACTCCACACTGGCACAGCTATAGGGTTGTCCAACCAGTGCTTTGTATCCCTGCCCAAGTAGCACACACACACACACACACACACACACACACACACACACACACACACACACACACACGCACACACAGACACATAGACACACACACACACTTTGAGATTTGGTTTATGCACAAATACATACCTGGAAAAGGCTGGAGCAGATTTACTAGCTATGCCCCCTTCCACCCAGACTATAAGGTAGTTATCACTGTCACCAACCACTACTTATCAGCTACTATAAAGGCACTTGTAAAGGAGTGATCAGTCCTACTGTGTAATATTACTATTATCCAAATGGTAAGTTTGACCAAGGCTATTTAGGAGTGGCCTGTACAGTGTCACCAAATATGTATGCAAGTACTCTAACAGATTAAGTATCTCTAAACAAACCAGCCACAATTAAAAGGTTTAAATATATTTAATAAATAATACAAGAACAAAACAATACTCAGCAACAAACACAGTCACTTCAGAGTTCAGAATCACAGAAAATATTTTAAAACAACATTGCAAGACAGTCTCAGATAAATACAGAAAACATCTAATCTAATCTTTACTATATTCCAGTCTATATCCAGGAGAAATTACTGTACCCTAGACTTGCTTACAAGCAACACACAGGCAGAAGTGCTGAATGGATGTTTCTAGGTCCAAGACAGGATACAAAATGCCTAGTCTCTCTCTCTCTCTCTCTGAGGGAGTTCTTAAATTAATATCACATATTACTGCTGGGTTAGCCTGAATGACATCACTGTTTGTCACCTGCCTTCAATTCCCAGGCTAACAGATACTTAACGAGATTTAACATTTCTATGTGTAAAATACGGATTCACTTTATAATCTTGAAATACTGAAATATCGAATTTCAGTATTTCGAGACTATAAAGCTGAAAAACCAAAAAAACCAAAACCAAAACCTTGAAACCCAAAACCGTGACCATTACATAACACATATAAACACAAGTACACCTACCTCCGCACAACACAAACACACACACCCTTATTATAAGCAAGGGGGGCAAGCGCCTCTGCACCCCCCATGTGGGGGGCTACACCCCCCCACTTACATATACTAACTCTGAGGTCGCATTAAACACCAGCACACACAAAACCCACCAACATACATTCCATACCTGTCTCGCACAAACACACATCACACAGATACAAACACCATCAGTCTCAACACTGACACACTCACACTCTCACCTACGTACCCTAACCCACACCTAACACTCCGCAACACATTCACAAACACACAAACCCTCCCCAAAACACTTAAAAGCACCACACTTACCTAACACACCATCAGTACTGCGGGTTCAACATTTCCGGGTTCGATATTCTGCAGTTTTGGACATTTGCAGATTCATCAATTTGGTCTCGAGATACTGAAATTCAACATATCTCTCAGATGTTTGCTCAGAACTGGATGTCATAAAACAATTAAACAGTTTTACATTTGAAACCTAGTAATTATTTCTGTTTCAAGACAATATGAAAACCTCTAGCTCTAGGCATTGTGTCTGCTTACTGAGAGATAACACAATCATAAGACACTTTACTTTTCAACTTATTTTCTTGAAATTTGTCAAATGAACTCTGTATGCTCCAACTTCTACTATTAAAACATACATTTGCACAGGTATATAGTTTATATACATTTCTGTTCTTTTCCAGTAGGGTACACTGTGGTTACATTCTTGAAGTTCAGTACATAACATACTGTTTAACACACACTTCTGCACCATTAGTTTAATATAAACGTAACATATAGTTCTCTTTGTGAGACAAGTATACGAATCATACTCACAAATGACACACTACTATCCTCAAAATTCCAGATAGCTGGGCTGGCAGTGTCACCCCCCCCCCCCCAAAAAAAAAAACTTGAACTATTTTTTCAAGTGACCCTTGAGAAACATTGCTTGAGAGGGTTGAGCCTATCTGGGAATACCTTACCCCATTCCCTGTTTTGAGATTACAGCTGCCTTGGCTTTGCTGACCCCAGTACCATGCTGCACTGTCCATTATATGCCTGCAACCCTAGGTTCCACCATAGTAATTTGGGATTTTCCTGGCTAACTCACTGTAGTCATAGATCCCCCTCAGACTCCTCCTGCCTTGTACTGCAAATACTTAGCACAGGGGCCTCCCTGTCATAGTAAGGTTTCATCATGTTAACATGGTACAATTTGTGCCCCTGCCTCCTACCTAGCAGTGCTACCATGTAGTTAACATCACTGACCTTTCTTACTACATTGTAGGGTCCCTCTCAGGCTGCCTACAGCTTGTTGCATCTGATAGGAATGAGAACCATTACCTGCTGCCCGACAGCATACTCTATAGCTCGAGCATTCCTGTTATACCAGACATTTTTCTGCTGTTGGGCTTCTGCCAGGTTCTCCTGGGCCAAGCCCATGAGTTCCCTGAACCTTGTCCTGAGGTTTAGGACATATACTACAACAGACTCCTTGTGAAATTCACAATCACCCTCCCACTCATCCCGAATCATATCTAGAGGTCCCCTCACCCTGTGCCCATACAGCTACTCAAAGGGTGAAAAAACTGTTGATTCCTTGGCACCTCTCTGTAAGGAAACAACAGATGGGGCAGATATTTGTCCCAGTCCTTCTTAAACTGATAAATGCCCATAGCATCATCTTGAGTGTAGAGTTTAACCTTTCAACAAGACCATTAGTCTGGGGATGTCAGGGGGTGGTCTTTAGGTGCTTCACCCCACAGTACTTCCAGAGACAAGCCAGCAAGTCTGACATGAAATTGGCACCTCTGTCAGTCGGTATTTCTTTTGGGAAACCTACCCTGCTGAAAATGTCTAACAAAGCATTTGCCACCTTTTCTGCCTCGATGGAGGACAGAGCCACTGCCTCAGGGTATCTGGTAGCATAATCTACTACCACTAGGATATACTTTTTCCCTGTGGAACTTGGGGTACTCAGAGGTCCAGCAAAAGAATCCCTGCACGTACGCCAACTGCACTGCCCCAAAAGTAGCAATCCAGTATTAAAGTAATGAGTCAGCAGGCTATGGCAGCCTGTTTAATTACCAAAATTTCATGTCAAACATGAAAAATAGGGGCAAAAACAGACCTGTTTTAGGCTATAAAGTTGACATAGTCTTCATCAGTGTTATACAAAACATAACTTCAATAGCCCCATTTTATAGCAGACGTGTAAATAATCTAAAAAATCTAAAAAATCATTGGTCACTCACAAATGCTCATTAAGTCCCAGAGGAAATAACCCACCCAATTTAATGATCCATTTCTTTTCCTTAGAATTCACTATAGTATGCCATCTGGCTTTCTTCATCCTGTTGCCCATAATTTTATCAATCACAATGAATCTAAAAGAAGCATTCTTGTGTATCATAGTATGTTCGTAGAGAGCATTGCTGGTCGTTTCGGTTCTTATATCACTAAGATACTCAGATATG
The DNA here is from genome assembly GCF_019279795.1 of Protopterus annectens. Lineage (NCBI taxonomy): Eukaryota > Metazoa > Chordata > Ceratodontiformes > Protopteridae > Protopterus > Protopterus annectens. The sequence goes on along the minus strand of NC_056737.1, from coordinate 530,381,140 downwards.
CATAGCCTTAGAATTCTAGACGTTTGGCCTATGTAAAAAGCAGAACAAGTACATGTTGAGAGGTAGATGACCCAGTCCGTGCCACAATTTGCAAAGAAACCAACCCAGTATTGTATATGTTCCCAGTATTGTTGCTGCTGAATTCTCTAGATTTGGTTACACTCCTACAGTGGGTACAATGGCTACAAGGGATGCACCCCACAAATAAGTCTCCAGTCAGGGTTTTTTTGGGTAGAATCCAATTTGGACCTACCATTGTGTTTGTAATGACTAAGCTGTGAGCCTATGTTCCTGCCCTTTGAAATGAAAAGAAACATCTGTCCTGTAGGAAAGTTGAAAGGTTAGCATCCACAAGTAGTATATTCCAGTGCATCTGTACACTATTCAATAAAAGATCAGTGTTTCTGTCATAAGTAGTTACTAATCAGATCAATGATTGATTAACTTGTTTCCTCTGTTTGTACTGCAAGAGATCCTTCCTGTTGATTGTAGATACCCAATTACTAGCACTGAGGATATTACCCATTTTGTAACCCCTATCCCTGAATCTGGTGGTTAAGTCATCCTTAAAGTATTCATAGGTTTCCGGATGAGAACATATGTGTTTCATCCTTAGGGATTGGGATTTTGGAATATTCCTGCAGATATGTGGTGGGTGAAAGCTGGAGGCATGGAGAAAATAATTATATTGTGGGTATTTTCGATAGACCTCCATCTCTAAAGTTTGGTCAGCATTCCTAGTAATCAGGATATCTAAATAGGTGATTTGTTGAGAGCTATAATTCACTGTAAATTGGATGCCCCATTTGTTGTCATTAAAGTATCCCACAAACTCCATTAGATATTCCTCATCCAATCTCCATACCATCCAGCAATCATCAAGGAACCTTTTCCAAATGTCAGTTTCATCTAGATAAATGTTATGTGTATTGTCATATATCAAGAACTTCTCCACATATGCCATAAATAGGTCAGCATAAATGGGGGCAAATGGTGCCCCCATTGCTGTGCCCTGGACTTGCCAGTAGCATTTGTCCTGATAAAAGAAAATGTTTTTGGTCAACACATGTTCCGCAAGGCAAATTAGGAAAGTATTAAGGCCTGGAGGATAGAGTTCTGATTTATAGAGCCAGTATTTTAAGGTCTCTAGTCCCGCCCTATGTGGAATATTGGTATACAGTGCCAAGACATCCAGAGTGCATAATAGCCATTCCAGTTCTAGTTGCATGTCTGAAACAATTTGGAGACATTTCGTGGTGTCCTGAATTCTTGAATGTACCCATCTAAATAAGGGTTGTAGGTACTGCGTCAGGAATTGTGAAAGGGGTTCTGTAATTGAGCCCCTGCCTGAAACAATGGGCCTGCCAGGTGGATTGTCCAGATCTTTGTGTATTTTTGAAAGGAAGTAAATATATTGACTCATGGGATCTGAAACAGTCAAATGATGTAAAGTGTTGTTTGAAATAATGCCCTCCTCCTTCGCTGACCAAAAGAACTGATCAATCTGTTTCTTAAACCTGAAAGTAGGATCTAATGGCATACAGGTGTAATAATGCCCATCGCTAAGCTGCTTCCTTTTCCACTCTTCCCGTCTAGTTGAATACTAGCCAAAGGCATTTGGAATGGGGTCCCTCCTAAAGCTCTGACTGGAGTAGACTGCCCAAGCAAGTAGTGCTGCTCTGTAACCATTACAGGCTTCACAGTGGTTAGGTCAGAGGCTGTGTCTCTCTTAGCCATGGCCTCTTTTTCATCCAATAAGACCTCTTGTGGTAGTTTGGTACCCATGTTGTCTCGAGACAACTTACTGCTGACATTTTGTCTTTTCCACTTACTGGATGTCCCACCTTTTGTTCCTCACCTTGCCTCCGTGGACATCTATATGCTATATGGCCCCACTAGTTGCATTTAAAACATTTAACCCTTGGTCCTGGATGTGTACCTGAACTAGTGGTTTCCCCTGCTACTGATGGACTCTGTTGGGGCAGTCTGGGCAGCCCACCATGGGTTACCTTAGACCCATGAGTAGCACTGGGTGTCCCTTTCCTGTGCAGTGATGCCCTGCTGCTAAGTATAGGTCTCCCTTCTTCCCCAACTCATCTGCAGTAGTGCATTGTCTATCAGCTAACCAGATTCTCATGTCCTCAGGCAAAGTGCTAAGGGCTTGTTCCCTCACCAAAATATCTGCCAACCCTTCAAAAATGGTGACTTGACATCCACACACCCACCTATGAAAATAAGTGCTTAGTTCAGCAATATATTCACACACACTTTCATCTGCCTTACATCTATGCTCATGAAACTTTTTCCGGTAAGCTTCAGGTGTTAACTTAAAACTTTCTAGCAAACACATTTTGACTGTATTATAATTTAAACAGTCAGTATCAGTCACTTTAGAAATTGCAGTTACAGCTTTACCATGGAATAAGGGGGTCAGGAAACATACCCAGAGCCTTTGGTCAACATTATACTGTTTATATACCTGTCAAACATATGAATTAAACTATCAAAATTATCCCCCACTGTAAATTGTGGAAGAAATTTACTGACCTTTGTTGCTTCTGGGGTTCGGTTACTCCCTTCCCCACTACCTCTATGACTCTGGTGAAGAGGCAGCCTCTCCTTTTCATGTTGCCTCTGCCTCTCATTCTCCTCAGCCTGCAGAAGATGCAGTTTCTCATTGTCCTCAGCCTCCAAATGTCTCAGTCTTTTGGCTGCTTCGATTTCCAAATGCATGGCCTCCAACTCAAGTCTCTTTAACTCCAGATGGATTTTTAAGTCCTCTGTAGAAAGGTTGAGCTGTCTATTTTCTGAGAGTTGTGCATCTCAATGGACAGTCTGATTGTCCTCCTGGTTGTTATTCTGTGATGTAGCTGTGACTAAAGCTGCAATCATGTCTGCTTTATTCAGGTTGGCATGCACCAGTTCTTTAGCCTGGCACATCTCATCCAACTGGCTCCTTGTCAGCTTGCCATACTCCTCTGCTGTAATGCTTGCTTGATCTCCATGACTAACTAAGCTAACAAAAAAAAAACAATTGTGATATAAACACTGAATGTTCATTGCATGGCTGATTGACAGTACAAACACCTTCAGTGACCACTTTACACAGGCTACAGGAATTCACTATCCATACCATTACAAACCAATTAATATGTGATGTGGCTATCTCACCACTATCATCCAATTAATATATGATGTGGGTATCCCACCACTGCCAAACAATTAATATCTGATGCCCCTGCGCTGGCCCAGTAATCAAGGAGACTCAATCCTCACCACTGGCAATACTGAGGGGCGTCCCACAATGGGAGGATAGCAAGTACACACACACAATAAAGTACAGTTTCCCCTAAGAGCACACAGAGATCACAGTCAGTCTGCGGATGGTTTCTGCCTCTTTCTCTAGATCTCCAATAAGACTCCCCACTGGTACAGCTATAGGGTTGAGATCTCAGCTGAGTGGCCAAGGCAAAACCTCCAGCAACCTCTCTGTCCAACCAGTGCTTCGTGTCCCTGCCCAAGTAGCTCTCACACACACACACACACACACACACACACACACACACACACACACACACACACACACACACACACACACTTTGAGATTTGATTTATACACAAACACACATTTGGGAAAGGCTGGCACAGGTTTACTAGCTATGCCCCTTCTGCCCAGACTATAAGGTAGTTATCACTGCCACCAACCCCTACTTATCAGCTACTATAAAGGCCCTTGCAAAGGGTGGCTAACCCTACTGTGTAATGTTACTATTACCAAATGGTAAGTGTGATCAAGACCAAGGCTATTTAGGAGTGGCCTGTACAGTGTCACTAAATACATATGCAAGCACCCTAAGAGCTTAAATATATCTAAACAAACCAGACACAATTAAAAGGTTTAAATATATTTAATAATAAATAATAAAAGAACAAAATAATACTCAATAACAAACATAGTCACTTCAGAGTTGAGAATTACAGGAGATCTTTTAGAACAGCATTGCAGGATAGTCTCAAATAAATACAGAAAACATCTAAACTAATCTTTACTAGATTCCTATCTATAGCTAAGAGAAATTACTATACCCTAAACTTATTTACAGAGTAACATGCAGGCAGAAGTGCTGAATGGATGTTTCTAGGCCCAAGACATGATACAAAATGCCCAGTCTCTCTCTCTCTGACAAAGTTCTTAAATTAATATCACATATTACTGCTGATAATTAAAAATAAAAATTGCGAAGTAAAGGAAATGAACATAAAACCATGCAGAAAACAAAAAAACAAAAAACACGTTCGGGAGTCTGAATTCGCTCCGAACATGACTTTAATAAATCACCACACACAATTGCTGGGTTAGCCTAGATGATTTCACTCTTTGTCACCTGCCTTCAGTTCCCAGGCTAACAGATACTTAACGAAATTTTAACATTTCTATGTGAAAAATACATATCTCTCAGATGTTTGCTCAGAACTGGAAGTCATAAAACAAGCACTTTTACATTTGTAACCTAGTAGATGGCTGCAGTGGTGCAGCAATTAGCATTGTTGCCTCACAGTAAGAGGTTCTCCCATTTGATTCTCGGCTGGAGCGCCTTCTGTGTGGAGTCTGCATGTCCTCCCCACAGTCAAGTGACGTTTAAAGACATGCAGGTAGGTGCGTGCATGAATGGGTGTGCCTTCCTTAAAGGTTGGGTGTCAAGCTGGAAACTCAGCACCTTAAAAATCCACTGTCAATCATTAGCGGACCGGATTTCCACTGTGGCAACCCCTAACTAGGAAAAGCCGAAAGACATAACTAACATTTGTAACCTAGTAATTATTTCTGTTTTGAGACAACAGGAAAACTCTAGCTCTAGACATTGTGTCTGCTTACTGAGAGATAACATTCTAAAAAACTTTACTTTTTAACTTATTTTCTTGAAGTTTTGCAAGTTAACTCTGTATGCTCCTGCTTCTGCTACTAAAACATACATTTGCACAGGTATATAGTTCATATACATTTCTGTTCTTTCCAGTAGGGTACACTGTGGTTACATTCTTGAAGCTCAGCACTTAACATACAGTTCAACACACACACTTCTGTACCAGTAGTTTAATATACACATAACATATAGTTCTCTTACATTTGTAAGACAAGCATATGAATCATATTAATATTCACAAATGGCACACGACTATCCACAAAATTTCAGATAGCTGGGCTGGCAGTATCACAATATGGTCCATTTAAAAAGTAGCAGGAAAAAAAAATTACATGAGCAAAACCTATGTTAGAATCTGAAAAATAAAGGCAACAGATATGCAGCAATTACCCACTGTATATTGTTAACTGCATTGACTTTAGGTGAAATGGAACCCTAAGCAAAAGACTCCATGTCACTCTTCTTGCTGCCCACCAGTCCCGCCAGACCACCCCTGGATGTTACTAAGGAAGAGGAAGACATAGCTGAGGTCTCTGCATATTGGGAGGTTGGTAATCAACTAGTCTTGAGCAGTTTCCTGTCAACACTAAGAACAATGCCACAATACAAAAAAAATAAATCAACTTCAACAACTGGGCAGTAACTGATGTCATTCCAGAGGAGTGCAATATGTGCCAGGTTGGAAGAAGATGGTAAATAATCCTACCTGTTACACTATGGATGGCCTGCCCAGGCATATGCAGATTGCCAAATATGTCTTTTGCTAACATAGTACCATTTCTTAGGCAAACTTCGTCTACTGCACCTACCAACTATGCAGTTTCAAACCAGGTCCATATGAACCATGCACTAGTCAATGGTAGAAGCTTAAACAAAAATGCTGCATACCCTCAAGACATTCCGAATCCATGAAATATAGGCATTTCTATAATTACAGGAACATGGTTCCAATGTAGTGACACTACTCCTTCTGTACCTGCTTGTATTGCCTGCCACTCATTTAGAGCCTCACTTAAGGACAGCTGTGTGGTGAAGGAATGTCTAGTTTTATTTAAAAAAAAAACTATTACTTGACAAGCAAGATAATGAAAATAATTGATACTGACAGTACAATCCCTCTTTATCCTAGTTGATACTAACAAGTTCATGTATCACAGGGCAGTGTCATGTTCAAATACTCCCTCCATGACAGCCTACATCCCAATAATCAGGTCTATATTAGATGAATGAACACTTAAAATGTTGAGTACAACATGCTCGACAGCTTTTAAGTGAACATTCATCTAAGCAAAACCCCATAGTGTCGAAACAAAGAATTTCGAAAACTTACAGTTGGCCAGCCATCAGGAAGCCAACGGCTGACAGCGAAAATGTTCTGTACACCATTAAAACCTTCCCCCAAAGAAACAAAACAAACAAAAAAAAAACAAAAACAAATCAACAAACAAAATAAAGTGGGGGGATTTGCCCCCCCCCCCACTTAAACATACCAACTCCGAGATCGCACCACAGTGGAGGACTGTCATAACATTACACAGGGTGAATGATGAGACTGCACCACAGTGGAGGATTGTAAGAACAGCTAGACAAGGTAAACGTTCTGATGTCAGCCATTGGCTTCCTGATGGCTGGTCAACTATAACTTTTTGAAACTCCTTGTTTCGACATTCTTAAGTTTCGCTTAGATGAACGTTCACTTAAAGGCTGTCGAGCATGTTGTACTCGACATTTTAAGCATTCGTTCATCTAATAGGGAACCCCCAATAATCTTGCTTTAACAAATGCAAGTCCTTAACTAACAAACCTAATACAATCCATCATGGTGATTTAACCTATCTGTCCAGAAACAGATTAACATGCACTACAAGTAACAAAGGTGTTCAATGGTTTCTGAGCATCAGTAATGCCAAGTCTCTCCACCAGTTATTGCTCTCCCCTAGTAAAGACTCAAAATTTTCAGAAATGGTTCTTTGGATATTGCCGAGTTAAGCATCATACCTATAGTTGCCGTTCTTTCATTAAATCTGACCACCAGTCCGCAGTGTTCTCCGTAAGATCACAACTGATGATGTCTTCAAATCCATTATCTTCAAGGACTTCTCCAAGGTTAACATCCTAGCACTAGCTTCTGCCAAAAGGAGACTTACAAGCTCACCACCCTATAAGGGCACCATAATGGATACCTGTGGCAAAGATTTCTATTTTCAGTTAAACTTGGCATTATAACTTCTGCTCCTACTCAACACAAATACAGAGTCAAGTTCAGAAATAAATCACTGGTGGATCCCATCCCAGAATGAACAAACTGTACAATGGCAGATAAAATTCCTAACCATATAAAAACTTGGTACTTTACCCAATGGTAAGCTGATATAAAGCCATACTTCCAAATGTATTTCACTTTAAGAGTGACATTTTCCTTTTTATGGAGATAGTCTCTTACTCAGATCACTACCCTGGGACTTAATAATATATTTAGTAGCTCAATCATAATGCTTCATTTTGCACAGTATCAAATACTGTGCTAACCAGATAAACTCAGTGGCCATTACTGATGCATTTACTGCATGCTCCATCCTTACACTAACATTCAAGTTCTTTGCACCTCTAATAAATCTCTTCCACAAATCACAAAGCCAACAACAATGCTGGTGACTCTCTCTTCTTCAACTATGTTTCCAAAATTTGGAACACCATCCCTCAAACTATCTATTCCACTTCAAAAAGCTGCTTAAACCCCACTTAAGTAATAACTGGCATTGGTCATGCTCTAGCCATGGATAAGTCCTATTCTCCCTGCCTATTAGTTCTCAATTAATAGTCAGTCCACTTAATTTCCAACTTAAGTAGAAAGTGAGTAATATAATTGTATATCTTCCGCTCTCTCCCCATCTTCCTGTCTCATAACTAACCACTTACAGTAACTATTCCCTCCCATATAACCCCCTATTTAGCTCCTTACCACTATCTATCTTCTCCACATCCCACTTACCCTACCTTATTCTTTTCTGTTCCCCTTTCCTCTACATTAAATTGTCTTTTAACTATTCTTCCTCTTACTCCTTTCTACCTATATTGCAGATATCTTTTCTCTTCTCGACTATGTCACCTCCTGTTCTGTAGTATTTCTTTGTAATATTGTGTGTTTCATTGTCTACCGTGCTCATCTATGAGAAATATTATGAGACCTAAAACCTTACCTATGTATTTTACTAGTGTACTCTGCTTTGAACTTTTGTATATATAAAAGTTTTCCTAACAATCAATGGGAATTATGATGTACTAATCAATGTAACTCAATGTAATTATTTGTAATTTTTGTAATTTCTTGTATGCTTTTTTTTGTAATTGCGTATTGTTACAGGAGTTTTTCTACCCGGGCCACCACTGAAAATGGGCTCTAACCCAGTCTGACTTTCCCGGTAAACAAATGTTAAATACATAAAAATAAATAAATACAATTTACCACAGCAATACTGAAACCTTAGTATTGAAATTATAGGTTCATAGTTAATGCACTAGGCTATCAACTACCATGGTCTTTATAAGCCTAGCTGCGCAATCCAACCCAACAATCCAACCTAATTGTGTTTCTGTGTATCATGAGTATTTATTAGGAGGGTTATGTTTGGAAGTTTCTAGAGGTTATGTGAGGAGTATGTTAGTTTGAGCCTTACTGACAGCCTCTGTCTATCAAAGACATGGGAGCCAGATTTGGGATGAATTTCTGCTTTCCCATCCATTGGTCAAGTTTAGGCTTAAATAGAGTTAGAGATGAACTGTATTGCACATGGATGAGCCTGTTCCAGACCATGAGAATCCTCGGAGATAAATATACATATTCCCAACATGTCTTAATGTCGTATTTATATCACAAGCAAAACTTAAATAGTTGAATCTAGTGGTTCTGATGCTGTTTGTTTTATGGATGTGCAAAAGGTCCATCAGAGCTGGATCCAAGGATGCACTGTATGCCAGGCATAGAATGCCTCTAAGTAACCTGTAGGAGACAAAGTCTAGAGATAGGCCTTTAAGACGATTCATATAGGCCAGTGTATTTATACCCTGGATTGTCCTGGTAAAGAACCTTTTTGGGAATTCCAGTTATTGCATACAGTATATTTGGTCAGGTAAATTCCAAAGGGAGAATTTTACTCCATAATGGGTCAGATAAAGGCCAAATAAAGTGGCACTGTGAGTTCCTTTGACCTGGATGTCATGCCCTTACTTATAAGTTGGACAATAAAGAATGATTTTCTCACTACATTGGCCACATGTTGGTCATAGGCCAGAATTATTTATTTTTTGACATTTGATTACTGGGAAAGTCTGACTGGGTAGAAGCCCATTTTCAGTGGAGGCCTGGGGAGAAAAGCTCCAAATTAATACAAAACATGTTAAGAAAAATAATTATACAGTCTTCAAAAATAAAACAAAAACATCTGTAGTTTAAAATTATAACAAATTAGACATAATATAAAAACATTGGTTAAGAATCGATACAAGGTATATGACAATCATTTAATATTTGAGAAATTTTAGACAGTTTGTAGAGAAATTAAAGGTAAGTTAGTGTAATACAAACAGGAACTGCAATATGAATTGAGAGAAAAGCAGGCTTATGGTATATTTAGAGAGAAAGTCAAGGAAGAGAATAAATAGCAGTAAGGATGTAAGCGAAAGAGGGAGAGTAAGGAGGTATAAGGAATGAAAAGGTATTTATTCACATGCATTTTGTAGAATTACTGTGTATATATGTTACCAGATCCTTGACTATTGGGACAGTTCTCAGGGATGTATTATCTGGGGGGGGGGCACTGCAATACATTTCTGTGCATTGGGTTTTAGCCTGTGAATTTAACACCAGTCATCTGTCTGTGATAGACCCTCTTGTAAGATGTTTGTGTCATGAGGGGAATCTGTGATGGCTCCCAAACTGCACTCATCTGTGAATTTGGTCAGACAAAGGACCCTGACATTAGCCTTCACCTCTGAGAAACATATGCCAAATAGGATCAGCCACAGCACAGAGCTCTGAGGTACCCCACTGGTGACCAGTCTGTTAGTGAAGGTAGTATCACCAATTCTGAATCCCTGGGTCCTGTCTGTAAACCAGCTGGCAGCAACCAGATTTAGTAGGCATGATCTTTCAATGACAAAGCCAAACTAGGTTGGGTCCAGTGTGCCTATTTTGAGGCTATAGTTGAAAAGTGACTCAAGTGGTCTTAAAAGGTCACATTTCCAGCTATTTAAGAGGCAGTCCGGGATATTGTCAAGGCCCATTGAGGCTGTGTTTTTGGCCTTGAAGAGTGCAGTCAGGACCTGCTCCTGATAATAGTTGGGGGTGGGGGGTTAGGTATTTCATGGTGGGGAGAATGGAGAGTGATGTTCGAGCTTAATTTTTCAGCCAGCAAAATTGCTATGTTGCCCTGTTCATTGAAAGTGGTACTGTTGACCACCAATTCGGCACACAAATATGCACTGCCTTTGAGGTTTCAGATATAGCTGCAATCTCAAGGGAAGCACCCAGATCTGCTCAGAACTGGTGGTCAAGGAGACCACATACACAAACCCTGTAGATATAGCCAATCTGCTGGCAGAAAGGTTCAGGGAAAACTTCACTCTTCTGTCCTCTCCATCAGTAAAACAGAACATCCCCATTACCTGCTCTCCTCCCCTTATCTCTAGGGAGCAAGTTATCACTGCCCTCTCAAAGGCAAACATTACAGCCTCCATGGGACCAGATAATATCCCAGGCTGCATCCTACATGAAATCAGGCAGGAACTTGCAGCACCATTAGGTACCCTATTCAACCAAAGCCTGAGTGCCAACTTCATCCCAGCAAAGTGGAGGACAGCTATTGTCATCCCTTTGCACAAAGGTGGAGCATCCACTGATCCAGGAAATTATAGACCCATTAGCCTAACTAGCTTGATCTGCAAGGCCATGGAGCAGATTATCATGGACCTCATTAACAAGGACAGTCACTTGATCTCATACAGTTTGGTTTTGTCAAGGGGAGGTCATACTTGTTAAATTTGGTCGACTTCTTTGAGACAGTCACCAAGGCCGTAGACAAGGGGAAGATGATGCACACCTCCTACCTTGACCTGGCCAGTGCATTTGATACTATTCCCCACTCAGCTATTATAGATAAACTATCTCAACTAGACATCAATCCACATGCTACCAGATGGGTAGTAATCTGGCACACTGATAGAACCCACCAAGTCAAAATAGGGGAAGCCACCTCAAGTAGTAACAAGCAGTGTGTACCCCAGGGATCGGTCTTGGGACCTCTGCTGTTTGGGATATACTTCTCAGAGGTGCAATCCAAATCTAGTGGGCTATGGCTGACCAAGTTTGCAGATGACTGCAAGCTGGGTGTTGTCATCAATTCCCCTAATGATGTGGACATCCTCCAAGCAGGTCTCACTCAAACAATGACTGGCCAGAATCATGGCCTCAAACTGAATGCCAAAAAATGCATCATCATCCCTTTTGGGGAGAATGACATCCCCACAAATTATCACATTTATAATAAGGCACTAAGCATGAAATTAGTTGTGAAGGACTTGGGAACCCAGGTTGATAGTAAACTGACTTTTGACCACCATATTGCCTCCATTGTACATAAAGCTTTCTACATGGCCCCCCTCATTAGTAAGGGTATCTCATTCAGGTACAAGGTGGTCATAACATCCCTGTATTCTTCCCTTATAAGACCGATTATTGAATACAATGCCCCTTTCGGCATGTACCTCACAAAGCACATGCAGCAGCTGGAGAGATCACCCTCACCCAGAGAATCCAGAGCCTCAAGCATCTAGTCTACACAGATAAGCTAAAAGCTCTGTCCCTCTATTCAGTCTCCTACAGACTCCTCAGCGGTGTCCTCTGTCTGGCATACAAAGTAATCTCAGACCCCGCCCTGATGGGACTGCTACATATCCGCAAGTCACACTCCACTCAAGTAACCCGCATGCAAGACCTCAACCTGGTCTGTGACATCAATAGGACTTGTTAGCAGGACAGATTTGTATCCCAGAGACTCCGCCTTTTGTGGAATAGACTCCCTCTCCATGTAAAGTACATCATTAAACCTTTTTAAGCGCAACCTGGATAACTGGATGGGGAACAGAAAATATATCCCTGGGATTCCACCTATTTCTCTGCTGGACAGTGGCATAGGGTGCTGACTTGTTGGAACATGGGCTAAATTCTTCACTAGGCTTGTAAAGGCCTCAGGGCCAATACCCTAGTAACGTCCTATGATCCTTTGTGGTCTGACCTCACCAGTGAGGATGTGACATGGTGTTGGGGTGATCTGCAGTGCTCTCCCATATTGGTGAATACCAGATCCAGTGTGATTGAAACTCTAATGAGTGTACACACTATCCGGTGAAGAGTATTTGTGTTATTAAGTCTAGGAATCATTGTGCCTTTGAGTATAAGGCAGTATATGTATCCCAGTCTATAGAGGGCTAAGTTAATATATATACACATACAGAGAGAGAGAAATAGACTATTTGACATATGAGTCTTACACACCCACACCCACAGATTAGTAAAACAAATATAGCATACTTCTCAACTCCTTATCTCAGGAATGAGGGACAAGAAAAACAATGGGGGTTGGGGGGTTCAAAGGCAAGGACATAGGTTCATAGGTAGGTACTAGGCTATCTGCCCAAAGGCATTTATAAGCTTAAGCAGAATGTGTTGGCTTTCGCTGCCCCCTTAGATTAGTTCCCTGTTCCTCTGTCCAGCAGAGCCACTGAAGTGATCCCCAGGGTAAATTTTCTGTTTCCCATCCACTCGTCAAGATTTCTCTTGAAGAGTGTTAGCATGGAGCGCTGCCTAATGTAGATTGGAATCCTGTTCCAAAGCATGGGAAGTCTCTGGGACAGGAATCTATCCCTCCAGCATGTCCTATTTATTGTTGTGGTGAGGTTTAGATCCCTAGAGCATGTAGCTCAAGGGGATAAGGTTTTCTTTAGGTGGAGCATGTCCATCAATTCCGGGTTTGACATGGCCTTGTATGTCAGGCAGAGATCACCTCTGAGTAGGCGGTATGCAACCGAGTACAGCTGGAGTTTCTTCAGTCGAGCTGCATAGGGCATCTGTTTGAGGCCAGTGATCCTCTTGGTGAGGTACTTCTGTGGTCTTTCCAGCTGTTGCAGGTGTCTTGTAAGGTGCATCCCAGATGGGGCGTTGTACTCTATGATGGGTCTGATGAGTGATGAGTAGAGGGGCACAATGACCTCTTTTGATCTGAATGCGAACCCTTTTGTGATTAGGTGGGCCACGTAGAAGGATTTTCTAACCACTGTGGCAGTGTGATTATCAAAGGAGAGATTAGTATCTACTTGGGTCCCCAGATCCCTTATTACGTCTTCCGTATTTAGGGGACTACCACCTGTGTGGTAGTTTGTGGGTGCTTTGTTTTTTCCAAAGGGGATGACTATGTACTTTTTGGCATTTAGTTTGAGGCCATGATTTTGACACCAGGTATCCGTCTCAGTGAGACCCCTTTGGAGGATGCCTGTGTTAGCTGGAGAGTCAATTATAGCCCCTAGTTTACAGTCGTCTGCAAACTTTGTCAGCCATAGTCCTCCTGTACTTGCCTGTACAGGAGGACTATGGCTGACCAAGTTCGCAGACGACTGCAAACTAGGGGCTATAATTGACTCGTAATATTGCTCTTCTTTACTGAAAAGGGTATAAGAATAGCAGGTTCTGCATTAGCACGTATTTTCTGAGGTTGTCTGCCCTACTTAGTTACTGCATTCTGACCCTTTTTGCTGAATACTGCAAGTTTTACGAGGAAAACATGAAAATATAAGGCAAAGTCAGAGACCTTATGCATAATTAGGTGAATGCACAGCACTATCAAAGACTTCTTGCTAAATACTGACCTACAGCAGGAAGTAGCATCAGGTCATTTTAGCTTCTTGGTGATCGCTGTTTTCAGTTTCTTTAACTTTTAAAGTAAACTGCATTTCCCGGTTGTCGATACAATATATAATATAATCCAAAGTTAGAATTGCATCACAGTGTGATCAGCACAAGGGAACTAGCACTTTCTTTTAACTTTACTTTAAATGAACTATGAAATGCAATTGCAACTTTGGATTATATTACATGCAGTGCGATTGACAACCGGGAAATGCAGTTTACTTTCAAAGTTAAAGTAGTTGAAAACAGTGATCACCAAGCAAATAAAACACCTGATGCTAAGAATAGCATTGCTATAAAATGCAATTAATTACCTTAACATGGAGAGTAAAGAGTTTTATTTATTTTACGAAAACTTAAAACAAACACCAGTTCCTATTTGCTGATCGCATCGGCTACTGGCAGCTGCAATTTCCAATGAAATTTATGTTAAAAAAAAATCACCAGATAGATTTCAGATCTGATGCAAACAGTCCCTTTCTATAATAAAAGGTGCTGATAGAAATGAAATATTTATATCTGAAAAATAATTCTTCCTTATTGTGCAAGACAAGTACTGAATGCAGTGGGAATGATGTGCCAGATTGAGTGGAGCAATAAAGAGCATGTATTGCTTTCCCAGGGGAACCAAAACATTCTCAGGAAAGGTCAAAGGGGTTTATTTAAAATAGTGATGAAGTGAGGAAAAGAGATGATGTCATATTGATGGGAGTTACTGTAGAGAACATAGTGAGAGCGGAATGCTCTGCAGAGGTAAACAGTTAAAATACATTGAAAATGTTATAAAACAGTGGCAAGATAAGAGGTATGTGGTATTTTTAGGGCACATGCTATGGATTGCTGAAATTAAAAAAAATGTTTTCTGTAGGCCTAAACTTTGACACTTTCTCTTTAAATCCATTTGGAATCTAAAAAAGTTGTCTTAAGTTTCTAAAAAATGTAACTAACTCCACTTTTGAGTCCATTAACTTAATTGCTCAAAAGATGACTGTCATGCATACTATGGTGTTACAAAACCAAATGCCACTTGATTTCACTCTTGCTTCTAAATGGTGTACCTTAGTGCTCATCAAAATGGAGTGCTGCTTGTTCATTCCTGATAATACTGGTGCCATTTGTAGTTACCTAAAAATAATTCAAAAAATGGCTTGCCAAAAAAGCTGATAGTGCCCAGTGGGTATAGTTAACTAATCTTTTGTCTGAGTGGAAGTAGGTATTTTAAATTTCGTTACGGTTATAGCTGTTACAAAATGATAATGCCTTATTTTATTCCTGATAAAAGCTTGCATTCTAAAGCTGTTAAAATCCAAAAGGAGTGTCAGTTTACAAATGTATCAAGTTAAGTCAATGCCTCTGACCATATCGGATAAAAGTCCTAATACATTAAAAGATAAAGATAAAATATTGCACGATATTAGTAAAATGTATAATAATATGTAAGGGAGAATATAAGAACAACTATGAAAATGAAAAATGTGCAACTAAAAATTACATTATTCAGATTGTATTTTTATTTCAAAATGTAGGTGTGTTGTTATTGCTAATAAAACTTTATTTTTGAAAAATTTCTTAGTGTCAGGGACAGAATAAAATTGCATGCAAAAGGTGTCTGATAGCAAGTGAAAAATTGTCTGCTTACCTGAGAACCTGTAGTTTTTGTCCAGTCATAAAAAATATATATTATTAATATATATGATTTGAATGATGCTTTACAGCATCAGATGGGCCAATGTGAAGGGTGAGGCATATAGAGAAGGAAAAATGTTAGTATGTATATTTCATTTTAATATGGATACATTACCATGTGATTTTTAGTATGTATCTGATTATTTACTTCACGACAAACAGGAAAAATGCTAGCATGGCAAAGTGTGGAAAGTTCTGTTCTTTGTAGAAAGTCCTTTTATGGATTTTGGAAC